>NC_043746.1:15298056-15598056 GCF_902148845.1 Salarias fasciatus | reverse complement strand
GCATGGCATTTTCAGCAAAGCAAATTACCAACAGGGTAAAATAAAATGACTAAATCGCAAACGTCGAAGGATGATTTTTGAATGATCACTGGGGAGAAGGATTGATTTGTTTTTCTGCTCAGTTTCTGTGGGGCCATCACTGACTCAGAAAGCAAAATATTCAAAGCACACGCAGCTGATTGTCTCTGGTGTTTCAGTGTAGTTAAAAAAAAATAAAAATAATCTGCGCTTATAAATTTAGTTCTTTGAACAGGAACAACACAACTGTGTTGATAACAACATGTGTTTCAGGTTTACTGGCTCAAGGTGGAGGAAAAACAAACCGTGCTGATCAAATAAAAGTTTTATAAATCCATTCTCTGGGTTTTCTCTGGGAAGAGGCACGAAGGACAACAAGCGAGCAACGCGGCAGGCATTGTAAATCCAGGACAGTTACTGTTCGATACGATCAGCAGGGTCAATGGAGGCATAAATGGTCCCAATAAAGGTTAAAGCTGTTTCTTTTTTTTTTTTTGGTTTTTACAAGTTCTCTGTGAAAACCAAGTGACTCCTGAACGAAAAAACACTGCAGACATGTTTATTTTAGCGAGTGTTTTAGTATTAATTAGATCCAACTGGCCCTATAGCACGACCGATGCTTTCCACTGCCGTCAAGTGGCAGACACTGCGAGTTGAAATAAAGCTTAAACCTTGACACTGAGCCACTGAAGTGTATTTCGTGTCGTGGCATGTCAGCGCTCTCAGACTTTTCTGATGTATTGTCTGGCAAACTCTGTGGGATAATCTGCTGCTCCAAGCTAGCTATGTGGAAAATGTGGTACAATAGCTAATATTCTTCCTCGGGGTTTAAGTGGGATTTGAAAGGTTGGGGAACACTAAGAAGCGCTGGTGGATGATGCGGCGGAGGGAAAATGACTTACCTGAAACTAACTGCCAGACGCACTCTCACAGTGATATCTGATGCTTTTCTCAAATGTTTCCTGGAAATTCGGATGCGTTGTGTTTATTAGAGTGAGGGATCCAATGCGATGGAGGAAATGAAGGATAATTTAAAAAGAAATCTCTCTGTTTGTCAGCATGCCGCCGCCCGGATCAGTCAGATTCTCCACAGTGTCACAGATCAGCATAACACGTTTAGACCATTGTATCTGTACAGAGTGCCTTCATGGGGTAGCATCGGTTTCCCTTTAAACAAAACTAAATATAGATTTCAAAATCAAGAGGTCCCAACATGAGGTCCAGGGTGGCAGCAGGTCTTCTTTCTTGCCTTTAAACAACATGAAGAAACAACAATATTATTGTTTGTCCCACATGTTCACCTGCTGAATAAGACGACAACTTAGCAATTTGAACCCATTAAACACGTCAATCCTCTTTTATCTTCTCTGTTTCTTACATTTAAATGTGTCAAAGAAAAATAAAACATGGTGTGTTTTCAACTTGGGTCACAAAAGACAATTTTATGACACCAAGTAGTTTCAAACAATTATACTTTTATGAAATTAAGTTTATTAATTCACAGTGGTTCATATCCCACAGATTTTTTGGCACATATTTAACACACATTTTGAAGCGCTTAAATGGACATCCTTTTCAGAACTTCACAGCATCAATACACACTTTTTTTTAAAATAAATTTCTCAAATGATGCATTTTAACTGGAAACATCATGGCTTAATAAGCAGGATTGCTTAGCAATAGCTAGTTAGCACACATGCCTTTTAAAACCCCAATTATTTAAATTGTATGTGCAAAAATGACTTCAGTAATATATCACTAGCATGTTTACTAAATTTAGGGCACACGTACAGACCGGAGGGAGGAATTTAAGAAACCTATGTTGTGCTGATGTTAACTTCATGTTCGATTGTTCCTGTTCGCTAAACATCCGATTCTTCAGGGTAGCAGTAAGAAATTGTTAATTCAGTAAAAAACTGATTAAAAATAACTACTGAACTGTTAAAAAATGTGCTTTCCTCAAAATCGTCTATCAATAATGTATTCTGACATGAAAGTCACAAGTGAACAAATAGCCTAAAATGTTGTGTAATTTCATTTTATCCGTCTCGGTCTCACCCAGAGTTTACAGCCTGAACTTGCTGTGCGCAGTGGTCGCCAAACCAAATTATGAAATGCCTCGTGGCTGGCACAGGTTGTCACCATTGTGATTTGCTTTACGAGTACAGTAGCCAGAAGCAAATCTGGACTCCATATGAACCAAAAAAAAAAAAAAAAAATATATGGGAGGGGGAGAAAAAAAAAGGAGTTAGGCAGTATATGAAACAACCCGTCACATTTTATTATATTTATTAATCAAAAGTGTCAGAACAGCAACCAAAAAAAAAAAAATCTCACTTGTTTAAGAGTGAAGGTGCCTGCGGGCTGCAGGCCGGTGCCGGATTGCTTCTCGGCCCTTAATTGCCTCCTTCAGATTGAAAAGCGACGCTCATGTTCAACCTGTTTTAAATGGATCCTTTTCTGCTGCACATCAGGCTCCTCTGTACTTTCCATTCTCATTGGTTTCATTGTGCCTGCTATTACTTTTCTGCAGTCTCATCTTGATAGCCACAGCTCACTGCGGGCGATGTCCCGGTGACACGCTCTCACAGCAAATGGCCCAAAACAAACCCGGAAACATCCCCGGCGCTATTACGCCGACAATTCAGGCAAATGGAGAGACTTGGTGGTAATCAGACACAGAGCGCTAATGGATGATAATATTTTGAAAGAAAAGGAGACAGCTTCAACATCTATCGATCTATCTATCCATCTATGGCCCACTCTGTGAGTATGAATGGATTTTTATGGGACATAAACAAAAGCTATCAATATTCATAATATGCCTAATAAGCAGCTCCAGTGAATAACGTGACTCATTAGCCTAACAAGACTTGAATGGTGGAACAATGTAAAATCATATTTATTCACAACACCTGGGCCGGTAATTTGTAGGAATCCCTCCGTCTGGATTATGCATGACTGTTAAAAACACCTCAGTAGCCGCGCGGCGCACGCTGCCGGAGTGGATTTCATCAACACGGGCTGCTGTAAATCCTCGGCTCAGCAGAGGCTACAGTTTATCACAAGCACAAATCTGCTCCCCTTTCTTACTTGATCCATTCACTGATACGCAAAGGAATTCAATCAGGCCTAGCTTCCTGACATAAAAAGGATTTCTCATTGCAGTGGTGGGACTATAGTCCTGAACCGACTTCAATGGCTCAACGGACCTTTACGGATCGTCTTTTGTTGGACAACATTAAAGGTGACCTCCAAGCCTTTATCCCAGGTATTGAGCAAGCGCTAATACTCATCATAGCTTTAAATTGAAAGATTGCTTGGTGACACCATGCTTCATTGAGAACAAAATGGGCAGTATCCTCCTATTTTCTCTGCTCTCCTGCAGAAACGACTGCAACAATGTGTCTTTCCCGATTTAAATCTGCAGAATCATCATGAAGGCATATTATTGTAGGGGAAAGACTCCTTTTTTTTAACACACCATGAAATAGGCATTTTATGTTCAGAGTATTAAATGGAGGAGAGTTTACAGACACAAAAGCTAGTTTTTAAAAAGTTGAAGTTATACAAAGGCCTGGAGTTTTAGATGAGTTTCAATCTGATCACAATGGAAAAAAACATGATTGTAATGGAAGTTATGAATATGAGCAATAGTTGCTTTTTATTTATTTAGTTACTTACTTATATTAGTTTCTGGGTAATGAAACCGCTCCAAACATCTTCAGTGGCGGACTGTGCGAATCACTGCTTTATATTCTGTACATGTCTTTTCTCTCTTTTTTTAAACTTTGTGAAATTTCTGCCTGTTAACAAGGCCGGTCAGACCCCAACGTGTCTCAGACATTCATGAAACGCTGGATCGCTCTTAACATGGAACCAGTGTGTAATCAGTGGCGCAATTTCATCAGTCAGTCAAGCTGCGTTCAGCCACATGGACGTACTCTGAAGCGGTTTCACGTTTGAGTCATTTGTGAGTCTGAATCTTATTTTTATTTCATTTTTTATTTGTGTTTTATATTATATCTCTGTCCTGTCCTGAGTATATCTTACCTTTACTCAGCTGGGATCAGCTGCAAGTTACTGTGGTGCAAAAGATGGATGTTTCCGCTAAACTTTATTATTGTCGTATTTTTGTTGTTTTACTAAAACCCTGTTTACATGACATTTTCAACTAGTGGTTGAAACCAATTAAAAAGATGTTGTAATACATTCATTTTAATCACATTTTAACCACACAACAATATATTGATTTATTCAAGTGGATTTCAGTGGACAACTGATGAACTCTTTTAATGTCTGGGAAATTGCATTTCAATTTAAAGCAGTAGAAAAGAAAAGAAATAGAAAATATACATGGACAAAAACTAAACAGACCTAAAGTTAATGTGTGATTTTAAGTACCTTTTCAGGACAGTATTGAGGAAAACAAAAAAAGAAAGAAACTTACACATCCAGTCAAAATGTGCTTAAGTTCAACTCCTGATTCAAACTTGTGTTGTAAATGTTGCTTTCCTCTGGAAGTGTTCGAACGTGAATGAATACGAGAGCAGCCACTGTCTGTTGAAACCGCAGGATAATTAAAGTGAATAAGAGATGTGATCACAGCGTCGGAAGTTGGGTTGAGGTTGAGGCACCTGGGCAAAGTCCAAATATTCAGCTATTACTGAACAGCTGCGTCTCTGCCGTTCAGGACACGTGAGCTCTAACAGGAACAGGCAGTGCTCGGCCACACTTTACAAATTATTACCCAGAGATTTTCCTGGGCTTCTAACACATTAACACACTACCCAGGTTTTTTTTTTTTTCCTTTTTCCCCACAGTATATAGGCTGAATGAATCAAAACCAAATAAATAAATGATACAGTGCCTAGAGTGCACAGTGACGGCTGTGCAGGCAGTTACATGAAGAGAGAGAGAGAGAGGGAGAGATTGCATAACACTGATACTGTCAACTGGAGCAGAGTCGGCTATGAACTTAGCAGTCAAGAGTTTCTCAACAGAAGTAGTTTGTACTGTCGCGCTGTAAGGCGCTAAGAGAAGAATTCATGTCGGGTTGTGAAGTGTGTGTACATACTGGAAGTTATATTTTTAGTTTTACTCATTAAAGTGCTGTTTTCACTGTGATGGATTTAGGATTGTGGGTAACAGTAATAAAATTCATATTAATAACCTGTAGAGTGGTTAGAATTCTCACTTCTTAAAAAAGGATGTTCTCAAATGGAAACCAATCTTAGGGACATTTCCATGCAGAGTTTGCATGTTTCCTCTTTTGGTGTGTTTTCTCCAGGTATTTTTGGTCAAAAACATGTCATATCAGAAGATGGATGGAAAATCGAATGAAGTCAACCCATCATCGACCGCATCTCAGTGGAACTCAGTCACGTCTTGTCATTAGTATTTGGTTGATTTTGTTTTGGGTATCACTGTTAATATCCTATTGACAATTCAACTGATTCACTGATTGTAAGTGAAGGCAAAATGATAAAATGAAAAAACAACAACAACAAAAAAACCTCTATAATAAGGTCCTAATGCAGTTAGAATAAATGCAAGTCATAAAAAAAAGAAAAAGAAACCTACATGGATTCTTTATATACTTTATAATATTAGGCATCATAATCTTATCATAATATTAAAAACATATTCTCCCTCATCAGTCACTGTGAGGTTGAGGACTTCATCGTTTGAACGCTGCCATGCTGCCTCCAGGCTCTGGATCAGGGGCGGTCAGATCATTTTCCTCCGGGGGGGACACATGAAGAAGTCGGACTACTGAGGAGGGCAGAGGCATAAGTTGAACTCAATTATGCCTGATATGAATAAATCTCTTTATCAAAAAGCAGAATGTTACAAGTGTTGACGAGCGACTGTTTCTGCTCTGAGTCAGTCCAGAGTTCTTTTTGTCTGCCGTCTTCAGCGTGTTTGTGGCATCCTGTTTCAATCGAGCAGAAGTATTTGGGGTGAAACCACTTTCACTTTTTTTTTTTTTTTTTTTTTTTTTGGGCTGATGTTGTCAACGCCTGACACAAATTGAAATCGTGATGAAAAGCCTGAAAAACATCGCTCGGAGATTACACAGAGATTAAGACTGGAGTAATGCACCATGATATTGAATCTGCGATAAAGTCATAATTCTGTGTATTCCACTCAAACATGCGACGTTCAGCGGCGTGACAACCCCGGGCCCGGCTCGACCCGTGGCGGTAATACGGGATGCGCCCATGCTTGTTTCAGTATCAGTCTGCATCTGTGTTTTTAATATGGACAGTGTGTAATGCCTTTGTAATGCTTTTTTTTTTTAATCCGCTGGAAGCATTTCTGTCAGCCAGGAGGGAAGAAGAACTTCAAACTGAATCAGTATCACAACAATGGGGGGCAAAAAAAAAAAAAAAAAAATGCTACCATAGGTATCGATTCTTCATCTGTTGAATTCCTCAAATATGATTTCCCTCCGACAAACAGGAAATGAACGCCGCGGTTGGCATACATAAGAGGAGACCTGGATGAGGGAGAAAAAGAGCTTACATGTAATTTTAGGGAAACTTTATGTGATTTTAACATGAGGCCAGAATAATGTAATGTTCTTTTCCAAATCATAAAAACATGATTTTTTTTTTGTAGAGTCAGTACAAAAAAATACTCTAACTCAGAACTGACAAATATAAAAGTGCAGGTCAGACTTTTTATGTTTTGAGATAAAACACATTTCTTTCCATGCAGGAGAAAACAACTAACATTCCATTTCTAGCTGTTTGCAGCCTCAAATATTTCAAATATAGTTAAATTTATTCCAGTTTGATTTGGTAAAGCGTTTAGCAGCGTCACAGATCCATGTTCAGTTTGCACGTTCTTCCTGTGTGTATGTGGGTTTTCTCGAAGTCCAGCTTGCTTCTCATAAGTCACAACTGATGGCAGTGTGTGTGTGTATGTGAGTGTGTGTGCGCATCCTGCCTTCTCCAGCAGTTTAAATTAGTTTGATGTATGGACAATTCAGACAATAGTTAGATATCAGGAACACAATGACAGTGAGTGACATGGTACAGTTTTGCATTGCATAACTGGCTGCAAAGTAATTCTCATGTATTTCTCCGCCATAGGAGCTTGATGTTTTCCAACATTGTGGGACAGTTCTTGAACCACTCATACTTTCCATCTCACTGAACTGTACATAAATTCATAAATTTGTGAAGAAGACACCTTTGTCCCCTTTTTTTCTTCCCTGTTTCTCTCTCTCTCTCTTTTAACAGAAATCCTGTTGATCCTTTGACGTGGTTCCTGTCATTGAACTCGATGGTGAGCCAGGTCATTAAGAACTGGCAAGCAGAGCAGAGGGCACAGTCTGCGTTCACAAGCTGCAAAACAAAAATAATTGATGCTGATTGATATCAACTTTTGACTGAAAGTCCTTCAAACTTCGGAAACGTGGAGATTCATATCTGAGCAGCTGCTTGCCACTAAATAAATACGACAGTTAATCCCAGAGCGTCCAGGACCTTGAGATTTCCCCGAGCCTGGAGCTTTCCTCATGTCTGCCAGGTGACGCCAAAGTCTGCAAGGTGGACTCCTCTTTTAGCCAAAGGCTCAAATCCACATTAATACTCAGATTTATTCAATGCAATTATACAATGTAACAATGACAGCCAGGTTGTCAGGATGACAGCCTGGCTGTTACTACTGAAGACGCCAATTCTGTGAAATATCTGACCTTGTTTTGAAAGAAAGAGGAAATTGTATCACAATATATGCAAGATGTTCTTATTGCTTTATTGCTTTTTGTTTTTTTTTTAATTGGCTCGATTAACATGTGATTCATTAACACACCATTCACAGAGTTTAGTGGCTCTCGGCGGTCACGGCGCCGACGGAGGCGGAGGAGCGTTGACGGCACACGAGGGCGGCACAAGTGTGCCATATAATCCTTCTGTGATCTGCCTCGGAACAAAAAGAAACACGAGAAGTGTGTGTTGGGACTGAGGGGGCTGCTAACAACAGCGCCGCAGCCCCAGCAGTGGCCACCATGCTGGCTTTATTAGTTTAGCGTCACAAGCCCCTCTCTTTGGAGAGTGTGTATACAGCAGGATGGAGGCGAGGTAATGCTCTGCCTGTGCATATGGGTGTGTGTGTGTGTGCATGTCAAGCCCTGTGATGTTTCCAGCCCATTCTGATCGACATGATTCTCCCAGAAAATAAACAGACGTTGAAGTAAAGCCCTGGCGAACCAACAGCCTGCGAGGAGCGAAGTAAACAGTAGAATCCTTTAAATGGCGACTTCCAAAACAATGCTTTATGAACCAGGGCTGACCTGCTGAATTCTAATTATCGCCTCTTAAAGACCTCATTTGAATTTTGTGCAACCTAGAGGCTGTTTTCGAAGAAATGTGGCGACTCGCCGAAGCTCCCCCCCTCCACCCTTACTTTATTTTTTTTTTTTTCCAGGCGCATTTATCTTAAGGCTAGAGACAAGGAGCAAGGTGCAGTTCTGCAGGCATGAACACCGAATAAGAGGGAAAAAAAAAGTGTGGTCGGTGTTGCAAAATTGAACAGCTGCAATAGTAAATAAGGTTTATGTGGCAAGAGGCGAGCAGTCTCTCATCGGTCACCACGGTAACTGTGAACGTTGTTGATCCCTTGGGGAGGAGGAGGCGTCTCTTTCTTCACACCAACACGCTCACCTCCAGTGTTCAAAGTAGCACCGGATCCAATGTGTTAAACAAAGATTCCCTCCGTAAACAAAGAGAGGTACTCGTGCTCAATTAGATAAGGACTTTTTTTATTTTTTTTTGTTTACATCTTCGCTGTGAGGGAGTGGAACACGCGACGAGACGAGGCTGTTGACTGGGCGACGGCAAAAAAACTCAGAGACCTTGATTCAAGTGAGCTTAAAGCAGTCAAGCCGATAGTTAAAACACAGTATTGCTGCCAGCAGTAGCGGAGCAGTGGGGAGCCAAGGCGCTATCTTTTCGGAGCGCGTGCCAAGGAGCCGGTTTTTTGGACTGGAATCACATCCTCGCTATGAATCTGAAATAGCAATTATTTTCAGTTTGCGCTCGCGTTTTATCATGCACAACAGTGGTATATTTTCTGCAAACACAGATGGAGCAAAATGAACTGTTAGGATCTTGACTCTGTTTGTTTCAATGACACCTTCTTCACTGTGATTTTTGCTTCTAATAATAACTGATTGTTGTGCAACAAACACTCGGCTGTGTTATCCTTTATGACTAAGGAGCTGAAACAAATTCAGGCAGAGGGGGGGCGGAGGTGGAGGTGGAGGGGGGTGGGGGGCAAAGTAGTCAAAAAGTTCTATATACTCCCAGAGACAAATTTGACATAAAACCCGGCGAAGTTTCCTTTCATTCGTTTGGTGCAACGGTGTTTTGGGAGGATCAGCATTGACTGTCAAATCAGTGCAGGGGAGAGCGGCGGATAGTAGCGAGTACAAGTCCCCGAGGCGGAAACGAACGCTCCTCTTGTTTCCCTGTTGACCTCTCTCTGGTTGACATGTCCTGTTTTCCTCTCCGGCTCGTTCAAAGGCTAACAGGCTCATTTGAGCCATTTCTACAGGGAGACATGGATGTAGTCATTTGAATAGAGTTGCTTGGACCAGACTCGTGGTGGCATGGCTTCCTGCGCATTCAGGCCAACTCATGATTGCCGTGCGGGGAGCCATTGTGGCTTTCTCCACTATCCTTTTTTTTTCATCCAGGACAAATCAGCCATTCAGCGAGCGTGTGTTCCTGAACTTCATTTACCCTTTGAAAAGAGAAGATGCGAGAAAAACGTGCCACAATAAAAAGAGCCTATTATACCCTTCTGAGTCAAATGATTCACGTGTTTATAAGGTGGAGGTTGACTGGGTTCTTTTTTTTTTTTTTTCATAGTCCTTGACAACATATTCAGAACTTGCTCATCCTTCTTTCTCAGGTAAACAAGTTCACCGAGAAAAAGAGAATATCTCTGAAAAGATAATTGTTTGGTTTTTCCTTTTTTTTTCTACATGCAAGCATTTTAAATGATTTGATTTGATAATTATGACTTCAGGTTAAAAAAAAAATAAGAAAATCTTATTCTATGAAATATAACTGAGCCACAATTACAAAGAACAAAAAAATACACTTTAAACAAAAACGTTTCTTATTGTGTTTTCGTGGATCTCATGACGGTAGACCAGGAGGAAAACGTCTCGGCCACCTTTACACTGCGTGGACGTTCTCCATCAGCTCACATCTTATCAACCTCTTCACATGTCAGGACGATAATGGAGGCTTTAAGCATCAACACACAGCCTGCCAGTCACAATTAGAGCAGATTTTTCTATATGTGCCTTTGGAAATGAAGATAAATTATCACTTATTCAATGAAGTCCCCTGATTATGCTAAGAACAGATTTGTATTATGCACAGTTGTCATGTTCATGGACGCAAATTGTTTAAATACGTGAAGCTGAGTTTTTATTTCACTTATGCGAGTCAGAGTCGCACCTGGACGACTGACCGCTCCGAGCAACCCAGGGTCGCTAATTAACTCCAGACCCATGTTTTTGGACAGTGGGAAGAACACACAGCCTCCATATTTACAAGCAGGGTTGGGGAGTAACGGACTACATGTAACGGCATTACGTAATCAGGATACAAAAAAATTGTAACTGTAATCCATTATAGTACACGCAAAAAATATGTAATCTCGTTACAGGTACTTCTGATAAAAAAGACAGATTACTTTTGAAAATTAGACGGAATATACCAGAAACAACAGACATATGCGCTGTATACAGAAATTGTGACACTTTGAGGCACTTTACAGCACTTTTCAGCACTTTACGGCACAAACCGCCGCACCGTAGATCTATAAACAATAGACACCGTAGATATATAAATGATAGACGCCGCATCGACCGCTGTCTTGAAGCAGCCTCCCGCTCTACTGATATGTTTAACCGTGAATGAAACAACCCGCGTTGCCATGAATTTTACCACCTGCTGCTGGATTCATGGCTGCTCCAGAGAGAGAAACTCATTCTTTGGCTGGAAACGTAGACATTTTGTATTTAAGTCAAATGAGGCCCAGAACTTCTCTGTACAATGTAAATTCTGCCTCCAGCTGTGAAAATGCTCTCAACATCCAGGGACTCACCAAACCTGAAGACACATCTACAGGTATGAAACACACCTGAACTCACAGTGAAGCTAAAGTGTTATTAGCCTGCTAACCTGTCAGTAACCTGCTGCTGAGAACCACAGCCTCACCAGGCTGGACTCAGGAGAATCTGAGGGAGGCAATAATATCTGTGGAGTACTTATTGGAGACTGCATGTTTCCTTCTGTCACTGAGGAATGAATCAACTCTGAACTCTTGAAAAAAATACTGTGCATGGCATACCTGAACACAAAAACCTGCTCCTCACCACAGCAGTACAGCTACACAGCAGACTGAGGATATAATATAAATGTATCTTAACACTGTCAGTCTGACTCCTGGTGCTGCTGGACTGTAGAACTGCTGGAGGAACACAGTCTGAACTGATGGTTCTGATCCTGAGTCAGAAAGAAAGAAAGTCAGATTCTCAGTAGGTTTAGAGGTCAAAGGTCATGTTGTTGGTATTAATTGGGGCTGAACACACAGAGTTCAACAGAGTTCAAAACATTCAGAGCATTTAGGGCTCTAACTTCGCTGACTGCGCCGAATCCGCCCGCTGTCAGCGGAGGGCAGAGTGCGCCGTCGGCGGATAAAGTCAACGGGGCGTGTCCAGAAAATTGTCCCAATTTCGTGAACCAGGCGCAGTCACGCCTCCATCCCGCCCACCGGCGCAGGTGGCGCAAGAGAGAGGAGAGAAAGTGGGTTTAACCCAGCTGAGCGCAATTTGACCAATCAAATGAACACCTCTCCTTTTTTTCAAAGAAGGACACTGCTACATTAACATGATGAAATACATTTTATTTCCTGGCCTCAATACTAAACCATAGTGAAGCAACAATGTATATGACTGCATTTTGAAATAAATAATCTCTTGTAGAGCTTGGGGAGCCAGACAAATGAAATAAAAATGCAGACACCCTGCATTTAGCGGCTACATACAGACTTTGTAGGGAAAGGGAAAATCTGTTTTTATTTGTGTGCATCATAACTCTTAAAGATACATTTGGGAAAGCACAAAGAATTACAGGTGCCAATCACTCAGTGCAGCTGCACAGCGGAGCTGGGTGAGTCTACTTAGGACTGCTGGTTCAGTTGTCATCAGATCGATGTCCTCTGAAATGATTCCCTGTAATTCCTATCACACACATGGCATTCCGGCCATCCCAGACGAAGGATAATCATTTATGAGAGAATGGTGGCGACATCTGCTATCTGCTCCGTCCTCCACTCTGCTTCACGTGTTGCCAGCATTCTTACCCCCCTCCAAAGGCCACTATGGTCAGCCAGGCTGTCATATGCAGTGTTTTTGCGCAGGAGCACACCAACAGGTTGCTTTTCTGTAATCTAATGCATTAGAAATTAAGATAAAGAAACAAAATATTAAATCAAGTGGATCAGCAAAACGTCTGCCTCATATCTGCTTTATTAATGCCTAAAATCAGGTTTTAAAATGTATTGAACTTTTTACAGTGCGCATTTGCGCAGCATACCTCTCATTCACACTCCGCGCACTCGTTTCCCTGATACACACGCACACACACGCCAACACACACAAAATAGTTGTATTATTAACTGTCAATAATAATCAAGAACATATTAAAATTAGTAAAATAAGTCTCCCCGGTTGCGCACCAGGACGGACACCTTCCCACACCGACCCGTCCTCACCCTGCTCATTTTATTCTGGGACTGCAGGCTCAACAGGACAAAGGTATTTATTCAGAAAATATGTTCGTTCTAAAATTAATTTTTGGAAACGAAAAATACATGGTTTGCTGTACTTTAATGGAGGATATAATATTTTACCTGAATCTGTAACTGGCACATCTGGAGACGCTGCAGTGCCCCTGCTGTCAATACCGTGTTCACTGTTGTGCTCAGATTTATTACATTAGTTTAAATAATAATAATAATAATAATAATAATAATTTTACACCATTTTATGTTATTATTATTTAGTTGTAAACTGACAGCAGCCTACAGTAATTCTCTACCTGGAGGTGACGCGTGAGCGCTTCCATGCGCCACTGCAGGTTCTACGCTGGACTGTACAGCAGCTGGAGGTCGGTCGGGTATTTTTGGGGCAGCAGCATTATATTTGTTTCGCTGTTTGTCCCGCGACTGTTCTGACTCTGATTCAGAACATTCCTCCTCTTCACTCCAGTCAAGATCGCTGATGTCCGACACGTCTCCGCCATCCGATTCCCCCTCACTGACCTCCTGTATCATTGCTAAAGCTTCTTCCACCTTATATCTCTTATTTATGCCTGTTTTTACTATCTTTCTTTTGGGATTTGCTTGATATTTTTGGTCATCTGTCTGATTGTCTGCTGTCAGAGCTAGCCCCCTGTTCAGATGCGCGCATGAACCAAAACAAATCAATCACAGAAGAAAAAAAAGCCCCGTGAAGTGCATCATTTTAATCAGTCTAATAATAATAATAATAATAATAATAATAATAATAATAATAATAATAAATAAATAAATAAATAATAAGTCTCACAGACCACTGTTGGCCTTTGGAGGTATAAATGCTTTGTAATATTATCTGTGTTATTGTTAGGACCTTATTTGCTTCAGAAAAACATACAAGACACATATTTAGGAAAAGTCAAAGAATTAGAGGACAGGGGAATTATTTTTAACAGATTTATTTGAATTCTAAAAACCCAAATGGTCTGTCAGATTGTCTTGGATGTTCTAGTGCTAAAGAAGATAATAAAAACAATTATGTGGTTCATGAGTGATTGTGTGTATCTTTCATGACACTGACAAGCTGTCAGTGTCATTAGATCCTCCGCTCCCCAGCCTGCTCACACCTTCTGCACGAAACTATCACTGCGCCCAGCTGATTCTGTCGACCCCTCCCCCTGGTGCGCCGCCACGCCCATCTCGGCGCAAGTGCAGCGGACCTGCCAGACACCCTCTTCTGCGCCTGTCGAAAATAGGAATGCGCTGCCTCCGCCGCTGATCATCGCCAAGTTGCGCCGTCAAATTAGAGCCCTTAGTGTTTATTGTATAGAGTTGTCACTGTGAGGATATTGTATTTTTTATTTTTTAGATTTGCTAGTGAAGTAATCTAAAAGTAACTCAAAGTAATCTGGTATGTTACTTTTTAATTGAAGTAATTAGAGTAAGTTATTGATTACATTTTTTTTGACAAGTAACTTGTAATTGCACCGGATTACAATTTTAAAGTAACCCTCCCAACCCTGTTTACAAGCCAATCAGTTATCAATTGTTTGTTTTAAAAGCCAACAGAATTTGTTCAAAGAGTTTTCTATCAATTTAAAAATTAAGAGGTTGACTTTCAAGGTCTTCTGTCATTCAAGAATTCAGAAGTTACCAAGCTCAAGGTAGGCATTTGTCATTTTTTTTTTAATCCCCTTATTCAAATGTAGGTGAGATCTTTCATTTTACAACTGCTGTTTCATTAAATATCCATCTCTGAAAGCCTGACGGAGCGATTCTCTGATGGAGACGGAGAGAGGTCTAGAAAGCCCGGATACATTTGGAAAGTTGAGTGCTCCATCTTAATAAAAAAAAAAAATCAAGCACTTTTAAGGTCGTTCATTCATTTTCAAATGCTTTTAATTCTTTACTTAATAATCCTTTTTTTGAAATCTTCAAACTTCCAAGGACTTTCAGAGCCTGGACCTGGACGACCCCCCGCTGTGCAGCACTGTGCTCCGTTGCTTGTTATCAGTTTGCTGATCCACTGTGTGGCCGTCGTCTTCATGCACGTTATGACTGAGCCATCCTGAACATCTGATGCTCTGTCAGTCAGAGATGTTGCAGTTAACATGCCGGAGTAGTTTCCACTGATCCATCGCGGTTGCTTTGCATGCATATCAGGCTGTCCTACACACATTCAACAAACCCACTGGAGCGTGCTCACGCTTTCATTATCGCTCTCAAATGGATTGCTGGAGAGAAATCAGGATTTATGTTCAAAGCGAGATGCAGAGTTGTATATTTTGTGTACGTAAGACTCACCATATGTACATCAGCATGCCACAAGACTCAGTCCATTACACTTACTTCTGTGGAGTCGAACTCTCTTCATTCTGACCGCAGAGATGTGAACCATGAAAAGGAAATGGGAAAAATGAAATTCGAAGTTTTAATAGTTTGGGCTTTATTGCCGTGTTTCAGCAGTGAATTTCGGCGCACAGTTCCTATTGATGTCGAGAAAATATCAATGAAATATTCAAGACATAATGATAATTCAGTGACTCACTGCGACTGTTTAACTTTTTAACTTTCTCGAACAAAAGTCAAACTGCAACAATGTGTCACATCTCTCTTTGAAACATACTTCACCTTTCCGGAACTTCAAAGAAGAAGAGATTTGGTTTGCTGATTCACCTGCGCAGACCCTTTCATCTAAGATAGAGAAAATATTCAGAGAACAATTGGTAAATATTAATACAAACACTGGCTGCTGAAGCTCATTGTACTTATTGTTACACTGCCGGAAAGTGATGAATAAGAAATCATAAGATTTAAAAGTGTGGCGCTTCCTCCTTCATGAACTTAGCAGGAACCAAAATGCAAAAATGCTCATGACTGCACACACAACATTCTGCAGATATGTAGTCTGCAGACGTGTGTGTGTTTGTGTATGAAACTCTGTGCAAATCCATGTGCACGTCATGAGTTTCTCTGTTTTTGGTTAATTAATGATTATTATTTCACTTTCTGTTGTATTCTGATTGAAAAACACCATCAAATTAAGGTTTGAGTGATTTAAATTAAGTGATCTCACATACTTTTCACAGATGCCATCGGAGCAGAAACATCCTCACACGCGTGGATAATAATTCTCACTACCGTCAAACTGTCAGCTGAGCAGCCGCCTGCAGTGTTTGTGTTTACATTTCTTTGTTTATATTCATTTTGCATGAGAATAATTTCTGTACCTTACGATCTAACAAGTTATACATGCATTCACCCATTTAATTTTATTGTACTTTTAATACAAGGCAATATAAATTTAACGCTAACCCACAGATGCAATTCCTTTACCTGCCAAAAAAACATGTAAATTACTTAACTGTGACAAAAATCTGCTTTGCTTACATCCCAACGATGGAGACGTGTTCCCCAGTCCACCGTAGCTATAAAGGGTTAAAATAATTACAGAAGACAGCCTGATGGCTCGGAATCCATTAACTGCACTAAAATATAGTAGAAGTGGTCATTTCCCCTGGGACTGTGGGTCAGGACCAAACTAATTCACTTTAGGCAACACAACAGCTGTAAAACCACAATGGAGAGCAGACGGATGCAAAGACTCGGTGATCTGATTACAATTCTTCCAAATTTGTTAAATAAATCGTCAAATACAGGCATTTACCATGACTTTTAACTTTAAATCCTTCTTTGTCGTTCATATCCAGTGATGAGAATAACAGCATTAAAATAAGTGGCGTTACTTTTTGGGAGAAGTAACTAGTGACGCTCGTATTCCCCAACGCTGTGATTCACAAATGATTTGGCGACATTTAAAACACACTGCAGATACATAATTAGAAATGAGCAGTAACTGCAGTTAAGTGAACCACAAGTAATCCGATTACCCGCTGATGTGATTAAAACAGTGTTTGGAGAAAGTGTTGTTTACGACCTAATCAGGGTCCCTGTAAACAGCACGCTGGGTCACTTCCCACCGTCGAGTCTTTGTGCTCATGTGACACACACTGTGGATGAAAACAGAGGCAGCTCAGTGTTTTGGGGGGATGTTTAACTTTAAAAAAAAAAAAAGAAAGAAAAAACAATAAGCCTGATTACTCTAATAAATCGTTGGAGCTTGTGAGATCGTGTGTTCACGTTATAAACAGCCAGTGTCACAGCGCAAAGCATTGTGGGACTGATCCACTGACTCAACGAGACAACATCTTTCATGCATATCATCCTGCACATCAATATGATCGCTTTATTGAGTGCATATGTAAATGAGACAATGTGATATCTCAATCAGAAGGGATTCAATCAGACTGGCACTAAAGTGAGCATGTAAAGACAGTTAATGTCAGTTTGACATGTGATTCTCAAAGCGGCGGCTGCAGTCCTCCTCCTCAGCGTCATCCGTCACCGTTACTGCGGCGTTAAACTATATGAACTGACTGGAGGAACAATCATGAAGCGACTTCCCATTTTCATACTGAGTTACTTTACAAATAGTGCTCAAACTTTTCTTGTGGCAGCATAATGTTTCTGAGCCCCGGTTTGGCCTGAACGGAGCTCGACGCTGGGTTTTTTTTTTTTTTTTTCCTCCCTCTCTCTTTTTTCCTGGCATGACACAGAACAGAAAAGCCACAGAGCAAATAATGCTACACTGGCAGAATTGGCTGACATGCCGGGTTCCACTTCAGAAAACTCACTCCACTTGTGCCCCGAGGAAATTTTTGAGTGAAACTTTTGTTTGACCTGATTTTACTGAGAGAGGAACAACCACGCTGCTTGCAGTTGGAGTTGAAAGTGACCTCTTCCTTTGCTGCTTGTTGTCTTTTATTTTATTTTATGATTCTCTCATGTGAAATTTGTCCTAGTCCTTCTCCACGGGGAGGTCGGAGGTCGGGGTGTAGGGTCGGACATAAAGCCAGGCCCACGTGGACGGGAGGGGTTCGAGGTCTTATTTGAGGCACTTAAGCAGAGCCGTTACGGGTCTGATTATAGGACACTTCCCCTGCCTTTACACCACCCTCCCGACTGTAAAGCTTACAATGACCTTTAGGAATGTCACATCCCAAACAGCACCGCTGAGAGATAATGGGAAGCAGAGACACACGACCCGGCTTCAAATGAAAAGAAACCACAAAACAGCCCCGTTGAGAAGAAGGACACAAATGTGAAAATTACCATACAGGCCTCTGGAAATTATCATCTAAAACTGAAATTCTGACATGAATCGATCGGTGGTCAATCTGTAAATTATTCTGGATTAGCGAGTCTATCAATATTCTGACACTGACAGTGATCCAGACACTTGACCTTTTCCGGGGCTTAAATCTTGGCATGGGGGCCTGGGAGGGTCTGACGGCAGAGAGCACTGCGCTGTCCACAAAGATGGAACGGATCGCGATGTGGACTTTATGAGCAGGGCCCGAAATTAACAGAGGAGACCAGGAGGGGGAAAAAAAACAAACAAAAAAAACCCCTAGAAAGTTTGGAAAATTCCCGTGAAATGAACTGGAGGGGAGAAAAAAGAAGAGGGAACACATCCCTGGAAGATTACAGATATCCTCTACTGTGTTTCAGTTGGTTCACATTATGTTTAGTGAGCTGTCAAATCTGCACGTGTGAATGTTTTCTGACTGCTGCAGCATATAATCACATGAATGGCGCTGCTTTTCATCAGTGGAGCACAGTTTTTATGGAGTAATGTTGTATATATTTAATACCGTTCAACAGAGATAAAACCTCAACAAGCCACCATTTCAATATGTTTACTCTTCAACAAACTGTTTTCATGTGGAGGAGACAGGTAATGGCTTCTTACTGATTGTTTTTCTTCATCCACACATGTAAATGGAGACTATAGAATGGCTGAAAAGTCCTTTGAAATGTGATCAGTCATTGTATTATTACACAGCTCGCGCAAATCACCTCAGAAGACGGACAAAACGGCGTGAGCACAGCTCAGTCTGGTCAGATCTGTGAGATGGAGGAAAAGGCTAAAAAAAGAAAAAAGAAAAAAAAAAAAAAAACCCTCTTCAATCGACATTCAGCCCCGGAGGACGAATAATGATTTACAGTCGCACAGAAAACTGGCCCATCACAGTAAAATGCTTCACAAAAGCATTTTACTTACATGACAGTCAGATTTACGCCGACGTCCTTTAGTCTTTACAGCTAATTCAGTTTGTTGTACTGCTGCTGTGCGTGAGTCACTGGATGTATGGTGCAGGATCATTTCTCATGTGATCTCATGACATGTTGAGAGAACCACACCTGCGCGCAAGGAGTGGCGAAGAAGGTGAAACGTGCAGAAAAAGAGGTTTAAAGAGGGAAATAATGCAGCTTTTGCAAATTGATTGTTTTTTCAAATTGACGTGTCTCTTGTCAGCCTGATCCCAGCTGATGCTGCCGAGCAGGAGACTTTGACATGACCAAAGATTCACTGTTGCTCTGTCCATCGCTTCTCCAGATGCAGAGTTCGACTCCTCCTCGGAGCTATTCTTACTTCACAATAAACTCGTTTAATAACTCCGTGCGCACGTGTCACACTATTTCACTAATAAGCTGGGGGGCATAATCAAGCGTGCCGCATGCCGAGAGCAGCCAATTAAAAGTGTCTGAATGGCGTTCATCGCGGGGGGTCCGGTGGGCCAGTGGTTAGCACTGCGGCCTCACAGTGTGAAGACCGGAGTTTGCTTCCGGGCCAAAGCCTCTCTGTGTGGACTCTGCTTGTTCTTGTAGCTTTTCAACAAGTACTCTGACTTCCTCCCACAATCTAAAGACACCTTGTTAGGTTAATTGGTGGCTCTGAATTGGCTGTAGGTGTGAGAGTGTCTGTGGGTGATTGTCTGAGTGGAACTTGTCCTTTTGCCCCATATCAGCTGGAATTAAACGACTCTCGGACTGATTAATATATACATCCTGAGAGGTGAAGCTATACTCCAGCTCTACTACTGATTCTACTTTGTTTTTGTTCCAATGTGCTGCATTTTAATAGAGAAAATATCCAGTGATGATTCAAAGTAATTTGTATACTGATTATTAAAGGATGTGATTGGTTGAAAAAAAACAAAACAAAAAAACAATGCAGTTGTAATTACACTGATGAGCTTTTTTTTGTTGTTCATTAATTGAGTGGTTGTGGTTCGTGTGGGAACGAAACGGTGTCCACTGAGTTCAGTTTGACTTTCTGTGCTGCTGTTTTTGATATTTCACGCGGGAGATGCTCCTGCAGCTCACGAAAAGCATTTGGCCAATAATAACCCAGCTTACAGCGCATCTTCCAACCAGTTGATACAGACAATTTAAATACATGGCTTCAGTGCAGACGGAGACACACACACACACACGCACACACACATACATACACTGGAGAGCCACGAGACAAATGCAGGTAAAGACCCGATATGACAGATCCAATCCTGCTTGTGTAACATAAACAGGGATGGATCGGTGTGGATGGGCGCAGACCAAAACACAATATTAATAAAGAGTTGTGGTTCTGAGATGTGACGAGAGTTTCAGCGTCACACTCATTCATCTTTCACTTTGCTTTTCCTCCAGGCCATAATATTTCTCATCAATCAGCAAGTTAGGTGTCAAGTGAGAACAATTCAGCAGCAAGTGAATGTCAAGCTCTCTTCACTGGCCATTTTCCAATCTGGTAAATGAATGACTCTCTGATGCTGATGAATATGTATTGATAGAGTGAAGACAGTATGCAGCGGGGGCCGGCCGACCTCGCCTGCTAATGTGTGGAGGACCTCTTCCCTCGGCAGGAGAACAAATGAAAATCTTGTCCTCCGTAAGGCTGGGAATTTACACACGAGAACCTTTTGCAATGACAAAAAAAAAAAAAAAAAAAAAAAATTAAGCTCACTGCTAACAGTGTAATTTTTTAAAAATGATATTCTGACAAATCCTAACCTTTCTCTAATAGAAAACACAAACTAAGAACAAAAAAAAAAAAAAAAAACAAGCTAAAAAACAAATAAACTCATTTTTCGAGCACCTCTAGCTCGCTCTTAATTGGTTCTACAGAAAATCCATATATGAATTCAAAGCAACAGAAGTGCTGTTACTGTCCTCATTAGTAACTTTGCCCTAAAACAGTCATAAGCATGCCGTCGCACTTCGGGGATTAAATTATTGTTTGAATTTTTAAATTAGCAAAGCAGAGTTTGTTTGCGTCTCTGCTTGATCGTCACTTTTTAATTATGTTTTAATGTTAACAATTAGTACTAAAGTGGAGTCAGCAACACTTGATTTTAACACTTCGCAAACGCGGCCGTCTCGATATGTTTTATTGTTAACTGTAGTTTGATATGGAAAAATACATATTTAACGGTCAATAATGATTTTCCATTGAAGGAAACAAGCAAAGAAACGTCTTTGGTATTGATCAGGATTAAAGTTGCTGCTTAGAGACAAGTGATGTTCGAGTGAAGCAGGATTAGTATTAGCAAAGTTTAAAACGCCGGATACTCCCTGCGCGGCGCAAATGACACATAAGCATGACTTATGACTCCCGTCAGCTCTCTGCACAGCGCATGAATTATTGTGCTGTTTACACATCAAGTGCTGACAAACATCAATACTTTATTACCTGAGAAATCATTTGCAATCCATTTTTATGGTGCTTATGCTGTCTTATTAAGCTAAAAGCTGCTGTCAGTAACATCTTCACATGGAGCCGTCCTCGTGTATCTTTAGATGGGGACCTTACTGTTCCTGTCAGGTGTGCTGTCCTTTTGCCTATTCACAATTTAATCCCACAGCACTGAAGCGAGAGGAAATCACATGGAAAATAAGCATTAAATGAAGGGTAAAAACAGGGTTAATGCTACATCAAGATTCACTGTCATGTGTTTCAGCTTAAACAAATGGAATAAGATGATGTGATGCTGAACATAACAATAATAACAATAATGATGATTATAACAATAATAATAATAATAATAATAATAATAATGAAAAACGTATCTAAAAAGCACTCCACATGACAGTAGGAGCTTTTTAATGCTGTAAACAGATGTTGGTAACCACTAACCACTCTCTATTCCAGGGGTGTCAAACATGAGGCCTGAGGACTAAAACTGGCCGGAAAGACGCTCCAAACTGGACCAGGAAACAACAAAGGAAATTCGAGACATTCCAACAAAGAAACTGACATTTTTTTCAATAGATTTCTAAAGATGAGTGGACGTAACACAGCAGTACGTCCTACACTGGGATACGATGCTGCCATGAAAGCTATCGCTACCAAATGCAAAGGTTATTGGAGAACTTTTTGTCACATTTCACCTGATATTGCACCAGAAAGTATCATTGAAACTGTGTTTATCTCGAAATTGTCTCATATTATCAATAACAGTATTTGGTCATCATGCATGACAACAAAAAAACACTTTTTTATGGAGTTCCTGAACTAAATTGAGTTCGACACCTCTGCTCAATACACTAAACTGAGGCCTGCTCAGAAATACCAACAATTGCCAATTAATCATCCTTTGACAATATCATTGAAGTATCTGGTACACATGCATTCATTTAGATTTAATTGTATTGACTGCACTCTCCGTCCAGATTGGCTGATCTGCTTACTTTCTAAATCACAATTGAGGGAGGAATTATTTCATATTTTTATTTATTATTCATTATACCCCAAGCCTAACTGTGCATTTCAGGCCGGCTCTGGTCACGCCTGCTCCGTGCACGTCTCAGAATATGCCCGGTTGTTGGGTGGAGTGGACTTGAGAAATGATTTCTTGGCTGTCAGCGGCACTCCACTCTGGTTTCACTCATCCTTTAGAAATACATACAGCGGATGGGAGGAGAGGATTGGTCATTTGATGCTGTCACTTTCTTTTTACTCTGCCCGCTTATTTTTCAGCGCGTCACTCCGCTGAATGGCGCCGCGAGTGTCACCGGTGAAGTGTGTTCTCCTTACCTAAGTACACACCCACCAGTCCACCCACCAATCCATCTCAGCCATCCATCCATTCAGCCATACAATACGCGTTGCACAAGAAATAAAAAAAGAGGAAAGTATCTGACAATGACATGTTGACCATCTGTTACTCTGTTTGAATGGAAAATTTATAGTGTGTGACGATAAAGATAGTCGTTAAAGTGGAGGTTATGTCGGACGGTATTACAAGTTATCTGGCTCCCATCTTCTCACAAGTCAGTCCCGCTCATTCCCCGTCTATCTCATTCAGATTTAAGGCAGTGGAACAGGTTAAATCGCACTAATCCTACGGCTTTTTGGTTCAGTCCCCTTCTCTGCTTTTGCCCACATGCTGAAGTGTCCTCGGGCAAGACAGTGAAACTCGAGTTGCTCCCAATGGCAGGTAAGAGCCCTGCGCTGCGAATGAGAGCTTCACTCATGTGTGAGACTGTCTGAAGAAAAGGGGAAAGAAATTGTAAAGCGCCCTGTAAGCCTCAAAGGGGGGGAAAAAAAATTAGCTATAGTGGTGCAGACCACTCTGCTCAGTGCCATGTATTTCTCTGTGCATTATGGGTTATCTGATAGTTTGCATTTAAGTGTGGTGTTTAATTGCTCCTAACTATAGCTGTAAGTATAGAAGCTCTAAAGGCATAAACTGAGAATGTCTTTCTCTTTACAAAGTTAACTTTTTTAGAATATACATATACATGTCAATGATAGTTTGTGCCATTGGTTTGAACTCTTACCTCATAGGTTTGATTCTGGGTTTCCATTCTGTGCAGTTTGAATGCTCTGCCTGTGTGTAATGGCTTCACTTCACTTATTCAAGTTTCCAATTCAGCTACCCAAAAAAAAAAAAAAAGGGTCATTCTCCGTATATGAAGACTGACACTATTGCCAAGAGACTGCCGCAATTTGTTTTTGGTAATTAATTTATTAATTTTAACTAAGATTGTCACAATGAATTTAATTGTAGATTAACTAATGATTACCGGTGAAAATAAATGCTCTCTCGCTGTCTGTTTCTCTATTTTACAGCACATAAACAAACTGTCTCCGAAACAGAAACTCCAGGAAGGCCATCAATAAGACACACACGTCATTCCTCCATCTTCCCCTCAGTAATGCCCCCATCTATATACTGTTATTTCTCCACATCTCCTAATTCCGGCCGTGTCGCTGTTAGCGTGCGGTCGTCTAACTTGAAATGTGGTTTAGGTGACGGGTGAAGATTAAGTGCAATGATTTTAATTCCATCTGGAAATGCTTGCTCTGTCTTTCTAACACGAGCCGAGCCCTCGATGGCCCATTTAATTTGTCACTGTTTCTCTATGCTCAGCCAATTTTCATTAGGTTGAAGCAGTGCGCTCGTGGTCGACACGCATACTAACACCCGTCTCCTGTTGGACCGTCGTGTCCAAAACATCGGCATCTCGTTTGTATTCTCTCCGTCCGCCTCGGCGTCTGCCTCCCTCACTTCCTCAGCCGTGACGGATCGAATCCCCCTCGCTTTTTGCTCTTCTTCTCCACTTAACTTTAATAGTGCGAATGAATAATTTGCATGATGGAGATCAAGAGATAAGAAAGAAATGGCACAAAAAGTCTGACTGTCACCCGGCTCCATCTTTTTGCTGGCAGTCACAGAGAAAATCTCAATCCAATCTCTCCCAGCTGTTGTCCGATGGACACCTCTTTAAGTATGCATAGTGTTGACCAAGTATTTATTAAAATTGCATACTTTTAAGGCCGTTTCAGTGTTTCCTGAAGGGGAATGGGTCACACTTGGTCGAAGCACTTAGATTTTGATTTGCAATTATTAATGACAACACAGAGGACATCTGCATAACTCTGATTGGTCCATTTTCTTTCTTTTTCTTCTTCTTTTTTTTAAACTTTGTTTCTACGATCCATAATTTATAATCTGTTACACTCCTGCTGGAGGACACTGCTCATGTCACCAACCTTTTTATACTCATGATAAAAGCTTCCACCTGAAGTCTAACAGGTTGGAAAGAATTTACAATAGTGGAGCAAACAGGCAGAGAATAATAGTAAAAGTGGCAGTTGTTTAAATGTTTCGATGTTTATGAGTCAAATTGGCCTTTTTTTAATCAACACGAGATTTGAAAAGATTGGTTTTTTTTTTCTATGAGAAAATAACAGAGTGAGATTATTAGTTCTACTAAATAGTAAACATGAGGAAATTGTTATTTAAACCAGCTTAAAATGCCTTTTTTTCCAAGGTCAAAGTTCAATAAAACAAAGGTAAAAATCTATTAAAAAAAAACAAACAAAAAACAAACTTTGCAAGAGAAGTTCTTTGTGTGTCACAAAGCAGAAAAAAAAAAAGAAATAAAAAAAAAGACATCCGAATGTCTCTCTGTTAAATTCTAAATCAAGATTTCTGCAGTTATGGCATTAGACAACAACACAACGGTTTTTTGAATTACATTTCTGGACGAGTTGGAAGCTTCTGGTGTTCTGGATCGACTCCAAGACCACAACGAAAAGAAGAACACAGGCACAGTTAACTCAGACTAATATATTCATTTAACAACAGATGCAGCGGAAAGGAATCACAGACTGAATCAAATCAACACCAGAGCAGAAAAACAACCATGGTGTTGGGGGGGAAGCCAGATGTGGACTGGAGGAGGGGTGGGGTTTATACTGGTCAAATGTGGTCTATGGCACAGTTTCCATAGGTGTTACAGAGACACAGAGAGTTTCTCTCCACATTAGGATCTCCAGAACAGCTCAGTCTCTTTCTTTCATTTTTCTAAAAATAATGAGAAGGAAAAAGTGGGTAATATCTCGAAGGAGAGCTACTTCACTCAGACATGAGAAAACCTGCCTGGTCAGTCACGTGTGACCAGTTTTACAATGAATAATTTGTAAAATTGGTTCAAGTTTCACTCATCTATGGTTTTCTGAGCTTTCATCACAGGGATTTCTTAAGCAATGCATTTTTTAAAATAAATCGTCAGTGATAGACAGCGATATATTATGGATTTCAATTCAATACTCAATTTCAATCAGATCACTGGTGATTGGGAGAAACTGCAAAGTTCACATGTTGGCCAGCGAGCAGGCCAAGTGGGCCTAATGCGAGGGCTGACACGCTGAACCCAGTGGAATTCACACACAGGATTATTTACTGACCTCCACACACTTAATCCATATCCACAGAAACGTGTTTGTGCACCAGCGCGTCTGTGTTGTACAAGGGTCTGGAGCTCACAACAAGGTAAGTTAACTTTCCCAGGAAAACAAATGGCGGCATAATGTTTTGATTTGGCATGGTGCTCCTTCCGTTCTGTGCCATGGGCATGCTATTAGGCAAATATCATCGGCTCCCGGAGTCTCCCCCATTGAGCACAGAGCAGTGCAGCAGGCAAGGCCAGAGGCCAAGCAAATATTGTCCATCTAACATATTCACATGAATTATAGAATACCTTTTGCATGAGCACAGCTGAGCCGCCTGACATATAAATTTGATGTGTAGTCCTCACAGGTAGTTGTAGAGGGTGGGGAGTGCATCATTCGTGACAGATAAAGTGATGCCTTGCGTGCTTAAATACTAACTTGCCCGCATTAACGGCTCGGCCCGGCCTCTTGAAGAACACCTATTTTCATTATTATGCCTAATACGTGGCATGATTAAAGATTTGCCTGAAAGGTTGAAACAGAAAAACACTCATACCTCATAAATGATTGAAAAGTTTTCTAATGGAGGAAATGAGTAACAGAGGGAAACATGCACATGTATGGAGAAACAATCATCGGTATGCTTCCACAGAGACCAAAAATTACCCAATTGTACCGAGTTCTAGGTGAGAAGAGAAAGAATTGAAACCTTTCTCTCTTTCTCCGCTTCACTGATTCAAGATAACCACTGTGGAGACCACTGCTTCTTGAAATCACCCCAGTGGCTCGGTACGACTACCAATACAGGGGAGACTCTTGATTTAAGGGCTGACAGACGGAGCGCAAACAGCCAGACATCACACATCTCTATGGCACCCAGCAGCCAGAGGCCTCATCAGGGTTTGAATAGTTAATTTTCTATCATACTAACTTTCTGCTTCTTTCTTTTATGTTTCAAACACTAAAATATTTCAATTCTAACGGCCCTCGAAGGATTTTTTTTTTTTAATATATTTAAGAAACGCACCATTAATTGCCAATTACACAATGCTTCACAACCGAATCAAATCACATAATTCACCTTTGCTAGACAAGTCGAAACACTCTAAATAGGCTTTGGCTCACCTTGAAAGTTGTTTACACATTATTGAGCACTGCTGTCGATGCAATGTGTCAATAACAGAAAAGAACACAAAGTTACAGACTTAAAAATGTGCGTTTTTCAATCCGAAAAGTTTAGCGTTTACACGGGAACGTTTTGAAAACAATGTCTGCTGACCCGGAAATTGCAGAAAAGCTGAAACTGCTGTTGGTTGTTTTTGTCAGGAAATCAAACCCAGGCCGCCGCCTCGCTGATACAGTCAAGTTTGTGCAGTTTTGAGGGAATAAAACAGCATCGTCACATTTTGTTTCCTTCTATTCATAATTTTCCAATTAACCGAAAGCAGTTCTCACACTAAAATGTCACTGAACTAATGAGTGTTTAAGAGCCCCAACCCGAGACAACGCCTCCTTTTTTTTTTTTTTTTCCTTCAGTTTGTGATTTTCAGGTCAGCTCAGAGTGTTTCCACCGTCAGCCGTTAGCTTTAACTTGCCTTTCACAGTAACTGTGACCTTAAGGCACACATACAAAGCCAAGTGTTTACCTTGGATTTGGTATAACTTCATTTTCTCCATAGTGCATTCATTAATTTAGATTAATTTCTATATTCCCTCTGCACATACAAAGGCAGGGTGACATGCCTGGCCCCTGTTTGCACACCAACACACTCCGATTGTAGTTCCAGCCCCAATGAATGTGAATGATGATTAAAAACCAAGGGTGCAAAACAAGATTTATCTCTGCAAATGTGAAGTGGAGATCGAGGTGAGCATATCTCCTTGAATTGTAACTTTATTCACGTCATATGTGAGCAGTGAATATGCATTTAAGACCTAAACTTTTTTTTTTTTTAATTCAAAAGCTGCTGTCTTGATTCGTTCCACTGAAGCCAAGCCTTGAGCAGGGACAAATGCAATGTATGGACATATCTTTTTGTTTATTAATACGTCTGAGAAACTACATTATGTGTAGTTTTTTTTTTTTTTACAGCTTGCTGTTTAAGCCACACTACTGAGAGGTCACTGCCGTGGGACCTTGAGCAAGCGCTTCCCAGCATCCAACTTGTATGTGGTCTGCCGCGGTGAATCACAAAGGAAGCGGCTGAAACACTCTGCCGCTCGCTCTCTTTGTTAATTTACGAGTAGCTGAAACAGAAATGAACTTTCTTTGAAAAGTACGAGGCGTGTTACTTTTAATTATCTCTCCTAATTAGTATGTCTTAATAGTGCGCACATAGTTGTGTGGCTGCAGTCGCTGAGCTGTCAGCGCCGTGCGGGTCAGCCCGATGACTGATTCACTCATTAAGTTCTGCTGAAGTTTTGTCAGTTTGAAGCTATTTCGGTCTGTTTGAGTTAATCAGTCATCATTAATACTGTCTCGTATTGTCAAGCGAATGCACTCCGATGGAGGAGATGCGATCTTCACTGATCATACAGGACTCGGTGTTTTGCATGTTCTTCAAAAAAAGCAAAAGATTCAATAAGTAATTACAGAAAGAAGAAGAATCTAAATCAACAAAATAGATAAACTTCCAGCATGCATGCAAGGCATTTTTAGTCCATTTTCATAAAAAAAAAATCATTATATCTCATCATTTAACATAAATTTTGGATAAAGTAAAAAATAAATTAGTATTTTCATAGTGTTTATTGATGGACAAGGCTTTGCCAATAAGAACTTTTAATAATATAATCCCAAACCAATATATAGTTCCAACCTCACAGTCACTTAAAGCAAAATACCAAACTTTAGCAATCTCAAAATACAATCTGATGATAAAATGCATTTCGCGATAGGACCGCACGCACAGTGGTTAGCTCTCTCTCCTCACAGGGAGAAAGTTGTGGCTTCAAATACCACCCAGACCATTATGTGCGCATTTTCTCTCTGTGTGTGCATGATTTCCCTCTCACAGTCCAAAAACATCCATGTGAGGTTAACTAATGACCCTAATTTACCCCAAGGTGTGAGTGTGAGTGGTCGTCTGTCGCTCTGTGTTTAGCCCGTGAAGAGCTGGAGACCCGTCCAGTGAGCCGGGATCATTCTGTGACCCTGAACAGGGTAAAGCTGTACAGAAGACGGATGGATGTAGTAATAATAATAATGTTTAGAGCAGCTTCTCTTATCAATACAGTAACTATATAAAAGTATATGCTCAACTTGTTGGTGGGATAGGAACTCACTGGAGAAAGAGGAGGTGGAGCAAACGTCTAGCAAAGCCACAGATGAAGTTAAAATAAAATTAAAAAAAAAAGCACAAACACAAAACACAGAGATCACAGAAGAGCAAGTGACACAGAAATGCAGCGATCCCAGTAAGAAAAACTTAAGATCAAGCCAATGACACACAGAAGAGAATACACACATGAATCAGGAGGAAGACCACTATGTACCAAAGCCAGCAGCTGAAGACAATCACACACTCAGGCACAGATGAAACACATCAGGCCAGAGCGCAGCAATCACACATGAGGAGGGGAAGTGATGGAGCCGCAACCAGAGACAGTGTGAGACTTAAAAATGAAAATGTGCACCATGACACATTCCATGCGTGGCACTCATTTTACAATGCTCATGGAAATAATATGACTTAATAATAGTTTGATTGAATTTTCCAATGAAGCCATTTTACATGTTTTGCTGTTAACATGTCTATAATTTGAAATGTATTAAAAGCAGTGGTGGGCCGTCAGGGCCTGCAAAGCCTTTTCTGCTGGCCTAAAAAGTATCTGAATTACAGACTGATGTAAATTATATTTTGTCCATAAATAATTACTAAATGATTCCAAACGGTATGTTCCAGTTCCTTTCATAGTTTTCCCGTGGTTGCGCTGCTTCCAGACATGTTTTTTTCATATTAAATCATTTCACGAATCAGATTTCAGGCATCATCTGTTGCTAGGGTCAAGGAAATCTGCCTGAGTCCTTCACTGTCTGTTCTGATAGCCCAGTAAAGTAAAGTAAAGCGTCAATCAGACAGTTGCTTCAACCAATCAGATTTCGAGTTGGCGACTCAGCACCTTCTAGCTAGCGTACACCAATAACAGCAGATCCAGGCCTTCTGATTTACATTCACCAAGAGATACAGTAGGGGGCGGTATGCACCTAAGTTGTTGGTCGCCTACCTCAATTATTCCAAAGAAGAAGAAGACCTGAAGAGAAATAAAACTTACGCCAGAAATACCACAGGGCAAGCTTGACTTTCAGCCCTGGCTTTATGTGACTGAAACGCACGGATAATCTATATGACAGAGCAATTTAACTCTTTTTGAGGAAGGAAAGGAGGATGTATTTTGTTTACAAATAATCGGGATTTTGGTGAGTAAAATGTTCCTCTTTTCCTAAATTATATTGCGGTTTTATTAAGTTGTTGATGCTCATTGTATGTGCACAGATGTATTAGGAGACTTGTGCACTTCAGCAAAGGCATTTATTCTGGCTGCACAAGTATCTATCTGCTGTGCAACAACTCTTTATATACATATCTGCATATAAGATTTTTTTTTATATATATACATAAAATAGTGAGAGAGAGGTGAATTGGTTCAGGCGGATCTGTTCTGAAGGCCTTAGTGTGAAATGCACGGTCCGCCACTGATTAAAATATACTTGGAACCAAATGGTTTATTGTCTGCAAAATAAATTTAAGAGCAACTTTTCTTTATTTCAAAAATGTTACAGCCTGGTCATTTCCACCCTTGTGAAGCTGCACTGGTCTTTCGTGTGACGCTCCAACCTTCATATCCCACAGAAACCAACACCAGGCCCCTGTGCTGCAGCAGTCTGTTGCTTTCTGACAGCATCGTCATCAAAGGTTGGATTGTTGATCCATTAAAGGGAAGGTGAGCAGGGTTGAGATCGTCATGGGACCGATTAGTTTTGCCCCGCTGATGATATGTTGTTGCACGTCTGGCAGTCCCGGACTCAAGCTTGTACCTCAACAAGGCCGATGCTAAAGGTGACAGCTGGCTCAAAGATGTGGTCAGAGCTACAACCGTTCTCAACAACAGCAATCTCGCTGATGTCCAGGAAAAGACTCAATTACCGCCTGAGCTGCAGTTTTTCTCTTTTTACCAGTAAATGGAAATCTCAGTAACAGTCGAGTCGCTGAGTGCTGTTCAGATTATTGTCATTCACCTGGAATATTCTAAACAGGACACCACCTGCTCTCTCCAGACACAAACGTGATCGCTGGTCTTTCTCAAGGACAAAACCCTCAGAGTGTGAAACCCCAAGCTAAATAAACTAAGTGCATTAAAAACCAGCATGCACTGAAATTCACTCAAAGAGAAAAGTTAAGATCTTAAAGGAAAGAAACAAATTGTTCAGTTTGGATTATTATTACGGATGATTTTTTCCTGTTCGACTCCTCACAAGGGAATGAATTGATTTCAAAGGAACATTCTGAATACGCTAAATTCCCATTTTCAGTGGCGTGGTTTTAAAAATCGTGTTGATAGATTTCATAACTTTGCAGCTTTTGCTTAGCTAGATGTTTAAGCTACAAGAAATGCTGCAAGAAAGCAAGCTCCGGTTCCAGTCAACTCACGAAGCAAAATATGTTTTGCTGCCATATGGGAATATTGAATCTTGGCATATAATCAAAGAGATATTTTCGATTTGAGCAGTGTGTTTGGGTAGACTGTAGCATACGTTTTTTTTTTCCCTCTCAGTGCTGAAAAAAAAAAGAAAAAACATCTTATTTAATGTATGTTGTCTGAATCAGTTTGGTCCCAATTCATTACTCTTTCAGTCTTGTTTTTTTCCCCTCCTTTTTTTTTTTTTTCCAGAAGAAATGTTTTATTCATTGGGAAAAAATGCATCTTATAAAATAACCACTGACAAAATTGCAATCAGGGAAATGTTTTAAAACATATGGTCTTTTTTATTATGTTGAATGTCATATAGGACACATTTTCATTGTTATTTTGACGTCTTTGAAGAGGGAAGATGAAGAAGCACCAAACCAGCGTGCACAGTGTGTGTTTTAAGTTTCTGAAAACTACTGTATGCTATTTATTTCAATATTTTTTGTTTTACATTTGATTTAATTGCATACGATCAGACCGACCCTCTCCCTCATAACACATGGCTTCACACACACGAGCGAAACAGAAAGTGACATTTTCCAGCACGCTTTGTTTCCCATCAGTCATTGTTAGTGTGTGTCAGTGAGAAAAAAAAAAAAAAAAAAGTGAAAGCACAGAGGGAGTCTGAGCTGGAGTGAGAAAGCGGGGCATTTAAGTGTTGGTGGGGAACAAAAGGAGCAAAGATGAATTTTTATCGAGTGCATATGCTAACACTAACAGGACTGAGCCTGGAACTGGTGCAGCTCATCAAATAACCACCTTGTCTCTTTGCATTTAAAGAGACTCGCTCATGAACTGCATTCGCGTTGACGTGCTGGGCTGGCCACTCACACCAGAGGCCAGTTACTTGTGTATCCTTGCTGGTAATAGTTTGGAACTGCTTTATAAATAAATGACGGCATTTAATCTTCAACTCGAGGGAGAGGAAAGAAAAAAAAAAATGTCTGAGTTTAAGCTGTGCAGTAATGAGGGAGGGCCATATGGCTTGTAATGAATTCTTCTGCTACAAAATAAAGTGAAATCACAGTGAGCTGTAAGACAACATATTATTGTATAAAATGTCCCTAAAGTCAACCGAATACAGAAATGTATCAGTAAAAAGTGGTATCTGAGAGAAACACATTTTTCTTGTGCCAACAAAAAAACCAAGATAATTACTGAAATGAGCTCAAGTCTTCCGCTCATTTTTTATCTTTTTGAAAGAATTTGTCAGTTGTAGTTATCTATATATATATATGTATATATATATCTATATATATATATATATATATATATATATATATATATATATATATATATATATATATATATATATATACTTGTCCTTGTTGTTATGAACACCATAAAACTATCTATCTTTAGATTTCTCTGAATATAATGCCGTATTTAAATGAAACAGGCACATCCTTATAAAGCTGAATAAGAGTCTTATTACTAATACTAGACCCTGAGGAATCCCATTTGGATTCCTAACAGTGAGTGATTGAAGAGTTTCACTTTGTCCACTGAAGAGAAAGTCAGATTGGATTCATCAACACATACAACTTGGCTAAAATTAGTAACAAAGGCTTTGAAGTTTGATAAATCAGCTAACAAACGACTGCTTTTCTCACTGAGCATTCAAGACCAAAAACACAGATGAAAACCAAATATTATCTTTCACATTTATGAAGACTCAAACCCTCGTGGAAAAATAAAACCTGCGAGTGAAAAATGACTTGGAAGACGAAGGCTTTGACACAAATGCAACAAACCACGTGTGTGTGTGTGTGTGTGTGTGTGTGTGTGTGTGTGTGTTCTCGTATTTCTATCCTTGTCGGGGCCAAATGTCCCCACAAGGATAGCAAAACGTGGAACGACGTGCCTTGTGGGGACCTTTTTCCGGTCCTAAGTAGGAGAAACAGTGTTTTCTTGACCATGTTGTTGTTACTGAAAAAAGTAAAAGTGCAAAAACATTTCTTTAGGGTTAGGCTTTGTTGTGGTGTGGGTTAGGGTTAGGGTAAGGGTCAGGGTTAGGGGCTAGACATGAATGGGAGTCAATGGACGGTCCCCACGAGGATAGAAATACGAGACTGTGTGTGTGTGTGTGTGTGTGTGTGTGTGTGTGTGTGTGTGTGTGTGTGTGTGTGTGCGCGCGCGCGTGCGTGTGTATAACACCTTGCAAATTCATGATGATCACTAAAGTCTCTTCGGCAGAACCACAGCAGGTGTGAGAGCTTCTTATTATAAAACCTCATAATTCATGCTATTCCCACATGTGTCCCCTCAGTGTTTCTTTTCTTTTTTTTTTTTTTTAATTCTAATTATAAAAACAAGTAGAACTGGTTCATCTAATTGGTGGTTTCTACTAAATACATGTAATGCATCCACCTTTTTTAATAAAGCATAACAGCTCTCTGACCCCATGTACTGTTCTGCTTCGTTTGCATTAACAGCTGTTTTTTTTTTTCTTCCTCCTCTCTCAAACCGGCTGGCCTAATATTGTCATGTTACTGTCAGCAAATATTGGCAGCTTGATTGCTCTGATAGCCTTTGCTTGTCGGTTTTTCTTTGGGATGCACACACTTCCTTTCACATCTATACAGGTGTGTTTACCAGATGAGATTTACCATCTCGGATTTGAACAGGCACAGATGGGACGAGTCTTGTTTGCACAATAAAATGCAGGAGAAAAAAGAAGGAGGTGAAAACAGAGTAGAATTCACACCCAAAAAAAAAAAAAAAAAAAAAAAAAACACCTTTGAATTTGCTCTGTCATCACAGAGGCTTTATTTGTTGGTGCATCGCTGTGACTGAAAGAAATGCAAAATAGCTGTACGTGCACACAGATACATACGTGTGGTCGGTTTAGAGCAGCTCTGACTGTCTTCTGCAGCACAGTAAATAACTGACTGCAGTTTCAGATCCACAAGTCAAACCACACACACCTAGTCATTTATTTATTTATTTCTCATGTAAAATAAAAGCTGTTCCTTTTCAACACTGAATGAGATGTACCCAGATAGACTTCAAAAGAGAGATGGAAACACTGAGTGGAGGAAATGTTGCTCTTGGTCAGATTGAGGAAAGGTTTCAAGTATAATATGTTGGTTTTAAGAGTAAATTATGTGCTTGACGGCAGCATGTGGAGCTTCATTGCCGTGATGCGCCGCGGTTTTCTTTGCAGCGAGCAGCTTGAACTCCTCAGATTGTTATAGGAAGTGGCCCGCCATCGCCAGCCTGCAGCCAGAATATGACACTTATTGCCCGTTTCCAGGACAGATCTGTGTGTCGTGGCTGTTGACACAGTGATTTGGGCTTCCACCCGCTGCCGGTGGAGCCCGTCCAAGCCGCTGAACCAACCTCAGAGCACCTTTGACAACAATCGTCTCACGGCTGCAGTCGTCGATGTTGCTTCAGTTTTTCACCTTTTCCCGACGCGCCTGTGGCCTTTCATACATTACGCGGCGCTGAACAGTCTTTCGGCAAAAATCTTTTGTGGCTTCCTCCCACAGCGGAGAGCGCCAGCGAGAGTCCTCTGGACAGCCGGCAAGTTGGCAGTCTCCGGTGGGATTGCAGCGGTGTGGTCTGAATCCAAACACATTCATGGGACTGATTTGTACAAACTTGAACAGACATGATTTTTATGTGCATATTCATATGCATTTGTGTGTGTGTGTGAGTGTGTGTGTGTGTGTGTGCGGCTAGATGAGGGTATCCATCATCGATAGCTCCAGCGTTTGTTAAAGAGGTTCCGCTGAATTAATGAAAACCCTTCAGCCAGTGGGAGTACCATATTCACCCAGGTCATGCTGTAATGTAGAATATGTTCCACCATTCATGCATATGCACGCTGTAATAACTGTAATGAAAATGAACATAATAGTTCAATCTGGAATGAAAATGAGCTTCGGATTGCTGCTGGACCAGGTCCTATCATCATTATGGAACCTACCAGAGAGCAAGATCGAGGTGATGCAGGAAAAATAGATTTGGAGAGACAGAGAAAATGAGAAAGGAAAGATGAGAAGGGGGGAAAAGGAGATCTGCAGCGCCGACATTATTGTTAAATACATACAATCCCAGCCAAAAATTCCCAAAGACCTGCTGGAGTGGCAGTACTTGACTCGCTACTCTTACACCACTCCATCCCTCCAGAATTCACTCTCCTAGCGGGTGTACTAGTGCAGAAAGTCTTCCATGGCTGAGACCTGACAGCCTCAGATGCCAAAAATCCATCTTCCAATGCAATTTTGCACAGAGGGAGCTAGAAAGATGGGGAAATTATACAGAACTTGAGTCGGAGTTTTAAGGTAGCGGTAGAGGCCCACTGACACATTTGAAGTGATGGTAGGTTGCACGAATCTGACAACTCAAAAGTTAGTGGCTCCAAAAATAAAATTAAAGTCCCTCTCTGAGACCCTCGTGACACGGGAAAGTCCTGGGGCGCCGTTGCTCCCCTTCTATTGTTTTCATAAAATCAAGAAAAATCGTCTTCTGACCAATTTTCACATTTTTGGTTTTCTATTTCACATCTCAACAATGAAGAGTGGCAGCGACAAAGCAATGCCAGTTGTCAAAAAACTGGCTCCATCAGTGCCGCGGTGGCAGCCCTGTAAATTTATTTATTGTAGACACACACACACACACACACACAGGTGTATCTCTCACAATTCCTGTGAATCTTCACTATTCTATACTGCTTATTTATTGTTTCCTTGTCATTATACTGACGGATAATGTGACTTCAAAACTTTAAATAATCATGTCCGTAACAGTTATTGGCAATTTGGTTGGACCCTATTTTGGACTTTATTTTAAAAGTTTTTTTTTTTTTTTTTTTCATGAAACAAACAACAACAGAAAAAAGTAGCAATGTGAAAAGCAGACAGGGTCATTACTTGTATTGAGTCATGAATATGATTGAACTTTGTTACCAAGATACATCACTTGTGCATTATCACCCCTGTGAAGCATACAATGAAACCTTTGTACAGAACACAACTAAACAGGTGCAATTTCCTGGGCTTCCAGTACCTCTCAAATCTAGCATTTGCGTATCTCAGAGAGAACGTCAGACGTTTAGTGTCGACCTCCTCAAAGATCTCTTTCCATTGTGAAATTGATGGGTGCTCCTTGCTGAATTATTTTCTTGTTATTGCTTTCTTGCAGCTAACAGAATTTGTATTAAGTATCTATCTTTTTTTTGTCATAGCTGTTGGTGAATTCCCTAAGTACAAAAAACTGAAAGAGAAGTCCATGTCTGAGCGTAAAATCGATCTAATTTCTTTAATAACATTTTCAAAAAATCTTACATTTTTAGGATTACCATTTGCACTGATATCTATTCACAAATATTGATGCTTTGATCATTCATCTATGCTAAAGTACACTGCTCAAAAAAAAAAAAAGGTAAACAACAGGTAACTCCAGGTAAGTCACACTTCTGTGAAATCAACCCGTCCTGTTAGGAAGCAGCGCTGACTGCGAATCAACAGCTGGAAATGAGAGGCAATTAGCAAGACAACCCGATCAAGGAGTGCTTCTTCAGGGGTGGCCACAGACCATTTCTCTTCTCATCCTTTCCAGCTGATGTTTTGGTCACTTTCACATTGTGTCAGTGATCCAGCCCCTCAAGGTAGCATGACGTGGCGTCGACAACCCACAGAAGTTACTCGGACAGGGCACGTCAGCGAGGATGGCAGAGGAGATACCAAGAGACAGGGGGCCTCGGAGGGCCACAAGACTCAATTTGACTTCTCTTGAGGAATTTCTTGAGGAATTCAAGTTAATCAGCCTGTAATGTGATTTTTCCACCTTTATGGTTCCAAGTCCAAACCTCCATGGGATAAGTTTGATTTACATTGATCATTTTCATGTTATTTAGTTCTCAATGCCACTATGTAAGGAGTATAGATTTTCAGCTGAAATATTTCATTCACTGAGATCTAGAATGTGTTATTTTAGGTTCTTTATTTTTTAAGCAGTGCACATTGCAATGAGCATTTGTAAGACTGGTTTGAGCTTCACTGGTTAATGATGGAACGACTAAGCTGTGGTATACTAGCAGTGTTTACGTCCACATTGAAAATGTTTTTCATTGGTAACATCTTTAGATATGTGACTATAAAAATGACCAAGGAAATTAATTCATAAGTTTATAAGGCTACAAATTCAGTAATATGTAAAGCTTATCTTGTCTGCAGTCTCGTGACTCTTTTACTCTTGATACGTTAAAACTGTTAGCAAAGGAACAGATGCCCTCTTGATCAACAATGAGCATAAATTGCTGCTCTTCATGTCAGTGTGTGGACGTCTCTGCTGCTGACGATTTAGATATTCTTTGAATTTGTTCACCGGATATGTTGCTACAAAGAAAATTCTCCTCTTAGTGTCTTTGTATCAGCCACTGAGCAACTCTACTTTTTTTAATTTGAGTTAATTCAAATGTCTTTTCGAAATTTAATTTGGATTTGCCTCTGTTAGAATACTTGCCATGACCATTTGAATTGCGTGATTCACTTTTGTGATCTTCACTGCGTAGTCCTCAACCCTCGTATTTTGAAAGTGAAAATTGTTTTCACAGCATGCTGTTCATTTGCTAGATGTATCTGTGTGCTGAAGCTGCTCCAATCATCCTATTAACCAATCCCCTTCCAGCTCCTTCAATCCTGAATGCATTTTCTCTCTCTCATATTTGTTTATTGTGTGTGGTCCTGTCGGTTTGGAGAGCCAGCTCCTTCTGTGTTATACCTGTTGCGTAACTGTTGTTTTTTTTTTTTTTTTTGACTCTACCCAGATTTTGACTGTGGCTTAGAAAAAAAATCAAACCTGCTCTACGTCCGAGTTGCTTTGTTCTGCCTTTGGGTTCACCCTCGATCTGTAACATTAACTATTCTAGGTAGATATTGTACAGTGGTGGTTGAATTGACAATATAACTCACCTCTTGAACATTACAAATACAGTGCAGTTCCACTCATCCATTGTTTATACATCGTTAGCCAGTTTGTGTCTTGGCTGAATTTGACTGAGGGCAGGCTGCACCTGTCCATTGCAGGCCAAGCACACATTCACACCTATGGGCCATTTTAAAGTTTGAAAATCAACTACAAATGCCACATTTTTGGACTGTAGGAAGAAACTCTTGACCCTGTCAAACTCAAGGTTGAACTGGAGGAGCATGCAAACTTGTGTCCTTCGACAAAAGTGCCCGGACCAAAAGCAAGGAAGAAAACAAACTGTGGCTTTCAGTGGATATTAAGCAGCAATGTAGTTTGACAGTATTTTGTGGGCTGAGCGTGTTTCTTCTATGCGAGTAAGTTTTACGTGTCAGTGTTTGCTCCAGGTGTCGATTTTTTACTATCTGGTTTCTGAGGAGTAACAGACTATTTAGTTATGCTTTTTTTACTTGCATGCTTGCTCCTTGGCAGGGAGTACTGAAAATACATTTGACAGGTACCATTACTATTGCTGTGATGTACAGTATGTGCATGAAAGAACAAACTAAGCTGTTTAATTTCCAATCAGTACTCAGGAGAAACTAACACAACAATTTTTTTTCCAATTGTGCATTAATTTCCTCTGACGCCGTCCTTGTGCTGGTTAATCCATTTCTCCAATCTACACAAGTCAGCCAAAAATACATCTTTATTTCCAATTTGCTTGGCTACACTTTTTCTCTGGGAGCATTAACCACTGCATTGATGCCATCATTTAACTGTAATATGTTCAACCACAAGTATTGCCCAAACTGTCTAGTGAATGTAATATTAACCCTCACACCATTTCCCCCCCAAAAAAAACATCACTTGAATTCTGAAAGCAGCTTCAAGGAGATCAACTGCAACAGTAAATTATATAATAAATATATATATTAGCAACTTATGCCGCTAAATTCCGCACAACCCAAAAAACATGAAATATTAGGTTGGAAGGCAAGGAAGAAAAGTGCTGGTCTAAAATCACTGAGCACTAAGTGCAGTGGTGTGTTGCCAAAAATACTGCAGCGCCTTTTCCTCTCTGACTGATATTAAATAACATTTAAAATGTGGATTCTTTGAGCTGTAAGTGAAAACTCATTTCTGCTTCTTCTGACATTTTAAAAAGCAATTTTACAGAGTGACTGTGGTAAAAATAAAATTTTTTAATTGTATTGATGCACAGCCCATCAGGAGCGTATCTGCCTGTTCATTGTCATCTGGGTTCATCTCCAGAATTGGGGAAAAAGCAGGAGAAAAGATGGATGGATATGTTTGTCTAAAGTTCAAACTGTTCCACACTTTGTATTCTGAAAACCATTTATAGCATATTTAGATTTTAAAGGTACCAAAAAGCACACCGAGCCAGAGTGAGTCAAGGCAATTACTGTAAATCAGAGCTGGATGAACAGATCACTTCACACAGCGGCGATAATGGCCCAACACAATTGGACTGGATATATCAATGATGCAGCCTGGTAGTAAACAGATTCCACCCAGCCTCTGAAAACAAATTGATTATCTTGAACGGGCTCAAACACACGTTTCAATGGTCATTAATTTCGCAGTTTCATATGTTTTTTTTTTGTTTTTTTTTCTTGTCTGGGTCTCAGCACAGCGAGCCAAATGGGTAAAGTGCTCACGTCCCCCAGAGGAGCACATGACCCAACTGTCAGATGCCAAAATGCCACGGGCTTGATTGACAGTCGTGTGTTAAACTGCCTGTTTGAACTCATTAGCACATTAAGGCCTTGCTCTGCAGAGGGCCGCCAGTCACTGTGCATTAATGTTACACCCTTTATTATTAAGTTCATGACTCAATACAACACCCTTGTGGGAATGTGTAAATGGAATTGCCATATTTCTGTAGCTGCCCCCTGGACACTGATATATCAGACTTTTTCCAGCCAGAATAAGTTTTAAAATTGACATTAACTTTGTCTCGTACTGATGATTTAGATTAAAAGCAGAGTAATTTGCATCAAGAACGTGCATAATTTGGTGCCGGCGCCCGGATAAACATACACATGAAGCACATCAGTCAAAAAGTCAGCACGGGTCCTTTCTTCACAGCAGCCGTAATTCCAGTCTCAATCATAGCTCAGCGCTGAGAGCCCAACATCAGTCAAGTCCACCCACTTCTATTCTCACATCTGTCACATCAAACAATCATGTTGAACTTTAGGGTTCAAAAAATCTTTCAAGCTTTGAGACTAAAAAGAGGCAGGGAACAGTGAGGGACATATAAACATGTGTTTGTGTCAGGCGCGTGTGTGCGAACAAAAGGTTAGCTCCAAGACAAGAAGCTCAGAAATATAGAGATGCATTCTGGCCACAGCGTGTCCACGGTAATACCTTGATACGACACAGGTTACACAAATGGTTTAGCTTTTCAAAGAAGAGTGCTGGCTTTTTTCCTTTTTAAGTTGTACCTGTCACCCTAATGCATCTTTCATAAAAGTGATTGACGTATGGTGTTATCATCCTCCGTGGCATTCTAAAGAGGGCTAGTGGCAGTCTCAATGCACTCTTCATTTTTAACTAATGGGGACAGCACATGGCTGGAAGCTGTCGCCTTGCTGGTCTTTATTTGACACTGACGCATTTCTGTGCCAACTGGAGCCGCTCGGTCAATAGCCAGTCTTGGTATGTTGTGCATATGGTGGCATTTTTCTTCTCTTTTAAGATAAGGCAATCTGTGTTATTTTGTTTGTCATTTCTGGTTACAAAAGTACTCCTGTGAAGAAGCAGATGAAACAACACACACACGCGCGGGCACTCAGACCTCCTGGGGACATTTCCTTCACATGCAGTCTTTTTTTTTTTTTTTTTTTTTTTTGCAGAATATCGCCACACTCAGTCCGAACAGCAGAATCCTCGCTTCTACAACAACCCAGGAACATCCAACATACGGCCCTCCAGCCAAAACTGGCCCTCAACAGGGTTCAGTCCAGTCATAATGCAACACTGAGATCCAGACGTAAAATACAGAAAACAGTGATGGACGCTGTGAACGCGTACTGTCTCGTCATTAAAATATTAGCTTTACAATCGGTGGAAACATTCATGCTGCCGAGGCCCTGTGTCATGAGAAGAGAGACTTTAAAGAGGAACGCTCTGGCAGGATTTCAGATTGTATTTTTTAAAGCAATTTCACATTGAGTATAATACTTTATGAGAATGTTGCTTTAGACAGAGAACATTAAGGATGCACTTCTTTGGAGTTGCTGTTATTTGTTATTTATTGCCCCAGTCCAATCAAAATCAAATTGAGGTGTATTTGGCCCTTTTAAAAATCATACAGCCTTGGTTTAACCAGTGAAGCGGGACAAATCCACAAATGCTCACACACGAAAACACCCAACAAACACACACTGAATCTTGTATTTGCTATCCAGAGAACGTCAAATTGACTTACATTTGATTCCTGCTGAACTACTCTAACCTCAAACATACTACTGATGTAGCAACAACTCTCAAACTACAACTCAATGTTACAGTTTGGGTAGAGCCTTAAGTCTTTACTTTAATGTGTCTGATTGTGTACACACACGCACACACACACACACACACACACACACACACACACACACACACACACACACACACACACACACACACACACACACGCAGTGTATCTTTATTTTTAGCCATGGTGAATATGCTGATGATCGTCTTAAGGAGGACGTTCAGAAATTGCCCTTCAGCTTAATGAGACTCTAACAGTCAGATTCCATGCTGGTACACTTCTCCACCCAGGTTGTAAATAATTAAGTTGAAGAAGTGAGCAGTCAAGAGAGTGTCGCGTCTCTGGTCACACCAGGTGTCAACGTGAGGAAACATGTAACGTACAGGATGGTGTTTGAAGGCCATCCAGATAACATGGTGACACTAATGTGGGACTAAATCTCAGTGAGAAGAGAAATACACTTTCAAAGCACTGATCTGACTTTGTTAATTATGTTAACTCACATTAAGCATTAATTAAATGTTTCAAGTGGACTCTTGACTTTCTCAGTCAATGGGAATGTATAAATACACCACTGAGGATGCTGAAGGAAGCTCGAAGTGGTGAAAGGGCGGAGATACTATAGGCGATGAATGACTGAGTGGCTAAGTGCTGTCAGTTGTGCTTCACTGTGCTGCGATCCAAACAACATATATCATTTTGTTTTTAATTTTGTTCTACATGCTGTCGAGAGCTTGTTCTTTCAAATAATGCATGTAGTCAAATGATAAAATGAGATGGAAATAAACATTTTCAGATGGTAATAATCGTCATGAGAGGCTTGACAGCTTGAAAAGGGAGATCAAAGTCTTATAAAATGTAAATTGCTTGTTTATTCTTGTCTTTTCTGTTGGATTTTCTCTAAACTATTCAGACCATCATTCTTTGAAACAATCCCCTTGTCTGTGATTTTGGCAGTCGACCGGCTGTATTGAACCTTCAATATAGATGAACATCCGTCTAACCCTCCATTCAAACTCTCTGTATGATGCAAGTCAATGTAAGTCAATATTTTACGGGATTTCACTGAAATTACCATGCATGTCTTACAGGGTCAACATACTCCCAAAAATCCTGAGGTTTTTCCTGGCTGTGTGAACTGTGGATTCTGTCTTTCAACCGCTGCAATTTGGTGATGGAAATGTATTCCTTTTTCAGGCTGACATGGAATATCGTACAGGTCATATCAGTCTTTTGATCCAACAGCCATTAATAATCATGGGGCATGAAAGGAAAAAAAAAAAAAAAAAAAACCTAGACTTGCATATAGTCAGTCCCATTAATAAATGATAGCTCTGATCCAATTAAAAGGCCTTGCAAAGGAGGGTTTCTGAGAGTGTCCTCACAGAACATTTTTTGAAGGCACGCAGGACTGTAAATAATCAAGCCTGGGGCAATCCCGCCCTCAGTACCCGGGAGATGCAGGCTGTGTCAACAGCGTGGCACTGTGCTGTCACCACATATCACTCCTGAGCCTTCTCACAGCCCTCAGCCGTGTGAACACACCACGGCCCTTATCTTTTTCTTCCTTACCACGGCACCATGTTAGCCGTAGAGCATACACACAAGAGCCAACAGACTCCCACTTTCTTTATTTTTTATTTATTTATTTTTTTTTTTTTTCCACACCGTGTTTGCCTGCTCCATTTGGCTTCTCTTCTGTGGTGTGCAAACCACAATACAGAGATATAGATTGGTGAATACAACAGCAGATACTAAAGAACTTCTGCCCCTCTCTATTGCCATTAATCCTTTATTCAGATTTACAGTGAATCAGTAAATTTAATATTCCATTTATTCAATTGTGAATAAATACATAGTTGTGACGGTGTCTAAGCCAATATTCCTGCTCACACCCCTAAGAGCCTTATCTCAAACATATGTTCTTTCATAATTATAAAGGACTTTTCTTTTGCCATGTTTTTTTTTTTTTTTTTTTTTTTTAAATTTAATGAATGCATCGGGATCCTCATGGCTAGCAATTTCTGTCAACCGTTGGATCTGCTGCTGGGAATATGAGAGGCACACCTTCCTGGTTTATGCTGGCTATGCTTTTTGCTCGCATGCTAGGCACTGACGAGGCAAGGTAATACACAGGGATATGAAGCCTGAGACGAAAATTTATGTGACTCGCCATCATTAGTGAAATGGACATGCTCATGGCTGTTAGCTTTGTGCCTGAGGCTCGATGATGCCCTAAAATATAAGGCAGTGTGCGTGGCTGTGACCCTCTTGTACAGAAGTGTTAATACTGCAGAACAATATGATGGGACATGGGAACAAAATGATCTTAATTAGGAAGGGAACTCGTTTTGTCTGACAGCGGCCCAGTCACCAGTCTACCAGTCGCTTCTCTAGCACCTCATTACCATGTGATGACTTAGATTGAATTAAGCATGTCAGCCTAACTCTAAATGCAGACGGAGAGACAATGCAGCAGATAATAGACTGGTAGGGACACTGCATGCATGAAGCTGGGATTGGAAATTGTTAGTTATGAGCAGGTTTTGGATATGATGAACTGTCTCTCTGAATGAAATATAAGTGTATAATGCTGCATGTATTTATCCATGGTCACATTGTTATGTCTGCACATGAAAATTCATATTTTGAACAAGATGAAGTGACTTTCATGTTGATATTGTCATTAATGTTAAGAGTGGTCTTCACATCATTTCTGCTGTTCGACACACCAGCTACAAATTAACTCATGTTTTGTTTATCAGAAAGTTCTTAATTTCTGTAAAGTGCCACAAGCTGCAACAGTGATGTCAGAAACTACAATGAATTGATTTTTACAAACTAGAATATTTGGTTATAGTCAGAATAATAGATGTTATATATGGATACATTTGTTTAAAACTTGACAGTATTTTCTGCAACTAATAATAAAATGTTAAAATGAATAGAAATTACATGCACTTCTTTATAATTCTATACTTTGTAAAATTTAGAAAGAAAAAAGTCAAGAATTCCACTCCCATATTCATGCAGATAAGACTGAGGAGCACGCTGGCAGAGCGGCACAGCGGTTATCACTGTCACCTCGTAGCAGAAAGGCTTGAAAGATCTGGCTCGATGGGACCACTGTGTGTGAAGTTTGGATGTTTTCCCACAGTTCAAAATCACGCAGGTTCGTTAGATTCTCATTTACTGATTGGTATGAATAGAAGCTTGAAAGTTTCATGAATGAGGCTCTGTGAATGACAGCTTGATTATTTTTTTGTGCACCTTCCTTGCCTCGATCCAACATCTGCTGGGACAGGCTCCAGCTGACTGTTGGCTCTCAATGGTTAGATAAGACATATTAGCAGAGGGGGAAGATATATCATGCTCCCACTCATCATAAGGGTGAAATCTGCCTGCTCGAATTCCTTAAGCAGTGCCATGACGAAGGGTGGACCCAAAGGCAGATATCATCAAACTGATTTTTGGACTCCATGGCTCCAGACTGCAAAAAAACCCTCAAAACACCATAATCTGAGACTCAAGAGGCTACAGGAAGAGCTTCAGCACACAAGAAAGGACATGGAAGGCAAACAAGCCAACAACCAACACACAGGTGCAGCACGTGAAGGTAACGAGCACATTGGAAAAGACCACTGGTGGATTAATACAAGGGGAAGACACAGGAGCTGCAGACAATCCCGTCACACACAGAAATGGACAGAATCCTGGCAAGTGAGATTCTCTCACACTTGCGTCCACTTGAAAGACGTTAGCAGAGGTGGAAGACATATCTGTTCCCATTCATCATCAGGTTCATAAAATATATCATCGTTTTTTTGAGGTGAAATCCTCCTGCTCGAGCTCCCCAAGCGTAACTATTTCTCCATGCTCCCGAAAGTGGTGATTCTCTGACTTGTATTTTGAACACGGACCAGTGTGTCAGCACCACGGGACATGTTTTCACCCTCTGTGAGTTCATTTCTGCTCAATACTATGCACTTTATTCGCCTTCTACAGAATCCATCGGTTTCTTCAATCATTAGGGAAAACTTTGTTGTGTGCCACTGCATCCCAGACCAATATCAGTGACGTCCTCCTCGCTCGGCCAGTCTGCGATCCACCTGGTCACCAAGGCATCGAGTTGGTTGCAAAGGTCCAGGGGAGCCAACATGTCCTGGCAGGTCTTCATGAGTCCATTTATTAATGTGGTGCAGAGAATGTCCTGAGCCCGACCCGTCTTGACTGCCAAGAGTACACAACTGGATGGAGAACCCTTTGGGACCCTTGACGCAGATTGGCGAGCAAGCGGGTGGCGTCGCGAAAGGCTCTGTTGACTGCACCTAGTAGGTATCACATCTACCCTTACTCACATCCACTCCGCAGTCGCTCATCGACCCCTCGACCTTGGCTAGAGGATGAGGTGTGAACAGGATCTCACTGTTCACTCCATATTCTGGATAGACGATACTATCAGAACCAGTGACGAGCCAGAAACAGACTCACAGGAGTGCATCCACGGAGGAGAAGACAGAAGCAAAGTCACCAAAGCAAGCAGGTTGTCAAAGTCCAGATAAACCAAAGCATAAGGAATTGAGGGTCGCCGGCATGTGAACACAATCATCTGGCAATGAGCACATGAACAGGGGAACGATACACCTTTAAGGGGCATTAAACTAGACACAACAGGTCAGTGTTTCTCAAACGTTTTAGTGTACCACCGGGGAAAAACAGCTTTCCAAGTCCCGACGTTATGGCTGACCTGAACAAACAGAAGAGAAGGCTCATTTCATTGGCTATGGAGATATTAATCTTATTCTTATTTTAAATTGGACTGTAAATGTGTTATTTTCATTTGAACTTTTGTACTCTTTTGATAATTGTAAACATTTTGAAATGAATTTTATTAAAAAAATATATATATATGCATGACTTGCCTCTGTGTACCACTAGAGGGAGCTCGTGAATCACTGGAGGTACACATACTTCAGTTTGAGAATCACAACATTAATTAATTAGTTAATGGTTAATAGGAAGTTTGAAAATGTCAGGTGAGAGAGACAAAGAGCAGGGGCGGACACAGACAAATCACGTTCAAGGCAGCTTGTACATTACAATGTGAGGTGTTCAAAAAGAATTGGTAATTCACAACGTTTACCTAAATAGCAAAGAAATGACAAATCGAGACACCAAAAAAAGAAATTTATGGCTGTGAACCTCATGTAATTTGAAACCTATATGAACTATGTTCTTTTTTCTTTTATATAATTGGCAATAGAAATAACTTTGAATAAGTGTATAATTATCCAGATCTCTCACACTGATCCCATTGATCTTAAGTGGAAAATTGTTGTGTTGTAGCAACAGACAACAGAAACAGTGCAAAGCACATACAATGATGCATCTTACACATAATACTTACTTGCGATAATGAAACTGAAGACAAAAAACTTACCTGATCTATTATGTAAACTATAAATATTATGACAGGTTGCTACTGTGTATATAAAAAAGAAGGTAAAGCAAGGATGAGAAAATGTAAAGCTGTATTGACAATGAGCATACATATAAAAACAAAGAACACAGAAAGCCACATATACTCACATTACTATTTCCACAACTCATGTTATATTTTGTAGGCATGAAAATCTTATTCATACCTTTTAAAATCAACAGTCATATTTTCAGGTAATAATCTTCAAGTTCAACTTTTGTCGAAAATGTGTTTTATTTTAACAGAAATATCTTCTTTATATTTGCTTCCAGAGCAAAATTGCCCCTTTGACGGCACGATCATTACGCGCCTCTCACACACCTGACTGTTGGCTCACGGAGTTACCACAAGCTCACAACAGGAGTCAACTGCAAACAGAAGCTGTTTGTCATCAGCAAAGAAGATTTGGAACATTTCACATGGGTGCAGCCCACATGCTCCGCTCGCCTGCTCAGCCCATACATGCCTGTTCCTGACAAATGTGGCACCATAGAAATAAACCAGTGATTTATGAATTCCCATAAGGAAGCATTATGACATGAACAAACGTAGTTTACAGTTCAACAACAGGAGTTTTACCTGAAATTAGTGCACTGTGACATTATCTGAGTTTAAATAATTTGTGTGAAATAATGTTTCCCCTTTATAATTCTAATGCATCAATGTACACATCAAGCGTTTCATGTTATAACACGGTATCTCTGAGTATAACCACACCTACATACATGCTGATATCCACTGTAATTAAGTTGCTTGCACTTAATGACTTATTTGACATATCCCTAAAGTGCAAGCGATGCATTAACTCAGGGACAAAAATAGACATGGATGTTATGTATTTATTGATGAAATAATCATCAAGCTGCAGTTCATTAGATGCCGCTTTATGTTTCTGTTTTAATTATTGGCCCTGGAAGATGTAGCATGATAAGATCTTTAATCAAAAGAGACAGAGGCTGGCTTCCAAAGGACACCTTGCTGACACGCTGTGCAGGGAATGTGTCTACAAAGCAGATTCACTGATCTCTATGAGTACATGTGTCACATCACCTTGATAATTAACAAAGGGATGTGTCAATTACCACTGGGCTATCAGGAAAGCCGTGCCAGCAGGTGAGTTCTGAGGACGGGGGATTTCAGTCACAGCTCAGGCATCGCTGGCGCTGCCAGTCAAAAGGTATGCTCACCTCTCAGCGTAGGTGGAGGTGGGGGGGGGGGGGGGGGGGACACCACCACAGGCAACATTATTCCTGCAGCACATATTCAAAGAAGGGCAAATTGGACTCAGCTCAGCAGAGCAAGGAGGGCACACAGAGAACCTTACTCCTGCACATGCGTACTCCCTGACTCCTGTTCCTATATTCACACTATGAACAAGCAAGACTTCCATATCCTCAATTTCAAGTTGATTGTTTTACATATAGTCAACTGATGGATTAACATTTGCCTTTTGTGTCAAATGTAGTTACAGCGTTGTTTATGCCCGTCACTGACGACCCTGCTGTGACTGTTGGCTGAGAGGAAATGAGGCCAATCCAACACAAGAGAGCTTTGCAAATTATTTCTACATCTCAGTATCAGTTTTAAAAAACACAAACAAATTAATGTTTTTCTCATTTTTAACTAGTTGATATTACTTAAAAATTTCCCTGACATTTGTTTTTCATGAAATACATCAAAATCATATTTGCTATGACAATATGTAAAATGAAAAAAAAAAATGAATGCATCAATTTCTCTTTTTTTTTTCTTTCTTTTTTTGGATCCGTTTTTCTTCATAAAATAACACAGACATCACACCAGGGGTTTGGATCCTAAATATTGAATGTTGATTGATTGGAGCAGTAGATTTCCCCAAAAACTGGAACAGGACAATGTTAACCTTCTGTTAAACATTAGTACCAAACTTCTTCATGAAATTTTAGGAAATCTAAATATTTCTTTTGATTTATTGCAAAAAAAAAAGGCTAAAAATATTCTCAAGACTACCTTTAGAGATGAGCTTTTTTATAAAACCCAAACAATCCCTAAAGTTCTTAGGAAATGTAAAGCCATGACAATAGCACACTTAACAGTGCTTCTTTCTTTCAAAACAGTCAAATATTCTATAATCTTGTCCTCACATTTCATCCATATCTTTCTTTCTGACATGTGTGGCCGTTAACCCTCTTGTTATCCTTGGGGACAGTTTGACCTTGTTCACTGATTATCATTCAAAAAATAATAGTTGACTTTGTGCTTCATGTTTCATGACTTTTCCCAATTTGATAAGTACAACTGATTAAGCATAACATTTTCATGATGATATTTTTACAATGTGCTGGAGACTTATTACTCGCATTGGTATTCCTCTGGGGCCAATTTGACCCAAAGCTTTTTTAACTGTGTAAAACTGGTTAGCCTGTGTGTGACCCTTGTTTGACTTAACATTCCATCATCAGCAGGTGCAGTATTGATACTTTTGAGGTGATACATTTCATGGTGTGTGTTTGAAAGTGAGAGTGACATCGAGGAGAATGTGTCTGAGACAGAGGGTTGTGTCGAGGAAGACCCTGACTTAGAGTGTTGACCCTCCTGTTGGCACTCAACCAGCACAAACGATCCCCACCAAAAATGGGAAAATAACGGTCCCTTTGTCCACCTGAACAGCAGGGTAGACTCAGGGTAGCCAATGTTATAAAGATGGTTTCAGGCCCAAATAGATATGCTATCAGTCGCGTTGACGACATCAAGTCATCACTTGAACTCTTCATAACGCCACCAATTCAAAATGTTGTTCTTGTGATGACGAATTTAGAGGGGAAGACCTCTATGTGGTGGACTTGGAAGCCTACATTGGCCTGCTAATTTTAGCAGAAGTTTACAAGTCTAACGATGGAGCAACAGCACGCTTTTGGAATGCCGAAACTGGAAGAGCAATATTTCCAGCCACCGTGTCTCTGAAGAAATTCCAAGTTCTGTCCCGTGTCATACTCTTTGATGACAAAGAAACAAGGCAGGGCCGACGGGAACGCGACAAACTTGCGGAGATAAGACATGTGTGGGACAAGTGGGTGGAACTTTTCCCTCTGATTAACAATCCAGGTCCCAACGTCACTATTAATGAATGCTTGGTTGCATTTCGTGGGCGCCGTCGATTCCGGTAATATATGCCAAATATAGCATCAAGATATGGGCAGCATGTGATGCACAGTACAGCTTTGCATGGAATATGTAAGTTTACACCGACAAATCTCCTGGCGAAGCACCAGAAAAAATCTGAGTGCAAGAGTTGTGCTTGGTTTGGCCAAAAGACTGCATGGGCATAGTATTACGTGTGATAATTTTTTCACATCTTATGCCCTGGGTGAGGAATTGCTGAAAAGGAAGATCACAATGTTAGGGGACAGTGAGAAAGAACAAACCAGAGCTTCCCTCTGAACTTCTTGCTCTCAAGAACAGGAAGGCAACATCCTCAATGTTTGTCTTCACTGATAAAGCAACTCTGGCGACCTTTGGCCCCAAGAAAGGGAAAAATGTCTTCCTGCTCAGCACCATGCACAAAGATGCTGCCCTGAGCAGCAGAGAAGACAAAAAAACCACAAAGGGTGATAGACAACAATGACACAAAGGGAAGGGTGGACAACCTGGACAAGATCCCAGCTACATACAGCTGTTAATGCGTGACTGCCCGTTGGCCCGTCGTTGTCTTCTTTCACATCATTGATGTGAGTGCATACAAGGCATTTGTCATATGGTGTAAAATAAACACGGACTGGAACAGGGAAAAACTGAGCAGAAGTAGGATTTTCCTGGAGGAGCTTGGTAATTCACTGGTCAAACCTCAGATTGAGAGACGACGGTGCCTTCCAAAAGCATCAACAGCTGCTGTGGCTATAGTGAAGGAGATGCAGACAGGGACAAACACCCCAACTCCTACAATGGTGCAAACTGCAGGCAAGAAATGTGGCAGGTTACTGCCACATTATGTAGGGTTACTACATAATCACTATGGTTCATTCTGTGAGAATCATGAATGTGCAAATGGATGAAAGATTTTCAAGATTAATTATTGCTAATTCAAAAGTTTGGCCTGATGGTGGCGCTAGAGGAGGGATCCAGGTTTTCATTATCAGGTGGTTATTTAAGTATTCAACAAATAAGCAATGTGCCTGACACAAAAACTTTGTCAACAATTTCCTGTAAAGCTTTTTCTAGGGGAAAATATCCCTGGGGTCAAATTGACCTCAAGGGCAAAATGTGTGAGTAATATTCAAGGGTAATAGGAGGGTTAAAATTTGAACTTTTATAAATATGTTTCCACTAAAGTTGGCAAATCTGCACTGGATCTTAAATCCTGTTTCTCGATGCAGAAGCTGGTGAAAGTCTGTCACTTCTCAGAACACATCATTGCTGCAGTCTTGAGTATTTATGTTTTCACTGGTGCTTAGGAGGTATTAAGGTTTTTTTTTAATCAGGGTTAATTGCATTGTCACAAAATAAATTAGACAATAAATATAAAATTTGCCTTTATTTCAAAGGTGCTACAGAATAAACAAAATGGCATCGCCATTTGGTTTTCCAATAAGATGGTAGGATTTCAGAGAGAAAATGAAAAACTGGAAGAAAAGTCAAGCACTTCCAATTGTGCCCTCTCATTTTTCTAGGCTAAAAAGTACTTTTGTATTTTTTTGGAAATCAGTGTTAGATAAAAATCATAAACTGAATGTGCACAAATGAAAGCTGATGAAGGAAGTTATGATGTGAAACCATGAATGGCTGGACAAAGAAAGAAGAGTGATCATCGCTTCTCCTGTGAAAGTCTGGCAATAATGCAAATTAAACTATTAACGGCTATATCTTGTTGTCCCAACAGAAGTCAGATCATCATAGCTCCCATTTACCTTTTCAAAAGTGATTTACATGTGAGGCTTTCTGTTTATGTACATTTTCAAGTGAAAACACAATTTTCTTTTTTGTTCAGGTTCTATGGCTGAAGCAACTGAAATTGCAACTTCTAGAAAATGCCCCGACTCAGCTTCCATGTATATGGGAAATAAATTCAACTTTTTGAATATGTTTTGGCTCTAACTTCATGTTGAGGGCAGAAACAAATTTTCAACTCATAGATCTGAGCCTTTTTTCTGTGTTAGTGAGTTCTTCTCCTTTGCCAAGTTTTGTCTTCGATTTTTGAGGTCAGCTCATGAAAAATGGGACCAAAAACAAACTTGCTTTGTTTAGACTTTGGTTCAGTGTAGGTCTTCTGCACATGCATGAGTAAATCTACAATTACAGCCATGGTGGCATAACTCCGCGTCAACATTCTCCTGGGATTTGGTCGTTTTCGTGGTTCTTTGCCTGTCAATATGAATGTCCTAGTACTCACAATTGTTATTAGTGTACCATTTCCATACGCTTGTGTGCGGTTTCGTTGCAAAAACAAACAACAGCACCTACTTGTGGCCCTATTTGAAAACTATGCTGTTTTCAGCATTTCTGAGGTTTCAAGTGTAAACTGTTTTCAAAATGCAGCCGTGTAAACGTGAAACGTTTCCAAAACGAAAACACAAAAACGGTATTTTTTCACATGGAATTCCATGTAAAAGGTGCCCCAATTAAAAGTTTTCTTCGTAAACAAAATGCATTGACGGAATCCCATCGGCCAGTTTACCACGTTTGACCAAACCACTGTGGAGCCGCCGCCTCTTATATTCTAGCTCTGCGAATCTCTAGAAAGTGAGACCGCTGTTTCTCAGGTCTTTGAACGACGGTTTGAAATCTTGGTTGAAACTCTTTCTGCTCAACAGTCCTGTGCTGCATGCGTTCTTGAAAACGATTCAGTCCAATTTGATTCCGTGCGCAGCTTTTATCCAGCAAATGAAAGAGCAACTCAGCATTGACCCCTCACCTCCAGTCAAGTATGACCTCCTCTCTGGTTCACATCATCTGTAAGATCTGTGTATATTGGGCGCGCTGCTAACTTCCCTCACTTCATAGTGAAATCGCTGTGGGTTACAGAGGGCACTCTGTATCTTTCTACCAGTCTTGATGCATCATTACGGTGCCAGGAGATTAGAGTTGGAGCTGTGCGGTGCCACATTCATCAAACAGCAGGTTGGACAGTGTGGGATACTGTTGCCCCTTCTCGTGTCAATAGCGGAAAATGAAGGCATTTGCTGCATCTTGAGATGCAGCTGAGGCTGAGTTTGTGTGAAACAGTTGGGATTCTGACCATTGTGTGGTCGGGTTTACTGCAGGCGAGGCTCTGGCTTTTTTAAAGTCAGATTTATGAATCCATGATCCCAAAAGACCATTAATTCACTTAGCTTTGGCTGCTGTAATGTCATATATCAGTTTCCTAGACACATATAAGTAAGGCACAAATACCACCAGTGAACATACTGTTTGTTTGTTGTGCATATTAACAACATATGAAAAAAAGTGTTCATATAAATAAATTTAAATATGGCCCTAGAAATAAAATCTTTAATTTAAAGCAATGTATGAATAACTGAGTTGTAAAATAAATAATTGATAAGTACCACAACACTAACATATTAATAACATAAACAGCATATATACTGTATGTGCATAAATGGAATAAACACAAACATTCTGCAGTTATTAACACTCAGAATGAATTCTTTTAGGATTACTGAGTGGTTCTCTGTCCGTGCGTTGTGAGAAAAACTGGCTGTAAAAACAGGACTGGTGCTTCAGCGCACCTCCATAACGAGCTCCTGATTGGAATCAGGTGTGCTGGAACTGGGAGTTGAACGGTGACTGTCAAAGAATGGAGAATTTAAATTAACAGAAAAACACAGCAATGCTATTTACAGGTAGAAATGACAGTGTTACGGCCACGGAACTGAAGGATTTCCTGCGGTATGAGTCTGTTGCTGAAGCTGCCCCTGCTGCTGATGGAGGGGCTGAGGATCACTGCTCAGGATGAACCTCGGCTCGGACCGGATCCTCCTCCTCTGAGGCCACCTGCGGAGAGTTCATCTCCACCCCCACCACGCCGCTGGCCTTCGTGATGAGTTTGAGTCTGCTGGTGTCAGCCGCCCTCCGCCTGCTGTCCCAGCTTGCAGTAGCGGAGAGGACGGCTCTCGCCGCCGCCGACTCATAAAACACCTTCAGCATAGTGTGACAGATGTTGAAGAACCTCGGCCGCCTCGAAGAAATAGAGGCGGCGTTGGCCCTTCCTGTAAAGGGCGCTGGCGTTCCTTCTTCCTGGTGGTTTGACGGCCTGATTGGGGCCTCTTGCGGGTGACTTTTGGCCCACGGGCCTTATGTTTGACCCCTCAGCTCTCGAAATCACACTCCATTATTACTTGTAAGTGATGAAATGCGCACGTCTTCATATTTTAATAGTTTCTGTTTAAATGATAAAGGTACCATAAAGAAAGTCTCCCGCTACTTTCCCGTCTTTACTTCTCTTTTCATCATTTCACTGAGAAACTGATAAAGCCATTTGAGTGAAAAACATGTCAAGTTTTTTTGTTTTGTACACATTTCTGTTATTGTTAAATTTGCAGGACAATGCAAATATAATATTGTTTTGGAACATTATTCAACGTTATCCACGTTTAGTTTTTTCATCTTTCTAAATCTAAGACTAGTGCAGGTTTCTTTTCTCTGGCGCGTTTCTTCGTAATCAGTTTTATTTTTTCATTTTGTCACTGAAATTAATTTATTTCAATACAGGGATCATTAAACTCCCGTCTCTATCCTGCCCTCCTTCTCCTGCCCCCTTTCGCTCCTCTTCTCCCACTATCTTTCTTTAAAACACTGCTTAATATTATTAGTTTACTGCCATAGATTTTTATGCTGGCACTGAATATAAATCATTTTTATGAGTGGGCTCTTAACAAAGTCTTGACAAGTGAGCAGTCCAAATTAATTTACAGTAGCCGAGCCTTTAACAGCTACATAAATGGATATTGCAAGCCTGAACTCTGCCTGCGGAGTTCATGATTCTTATTCCTTTCTCCATTTTTGTTTCACCCCTAAAGTTTTAGTTTTTCTTATTGAAAAGTGAATTTTAATTTGACAATCATATATTTCCATTTTTACTATGAATATTTTTTTGTATAAAGAGCAGCTGAGTATGAAAAATAATGATTCTGTGATTATGACCTCTGATTGGTAAACATGATTTCCATCAAATTGTATAAATTGATTCCATTTTTTTTTTTAAATGTTTGAAAAAAACAGTGCGATCTCGATAGTCAACCTTTTGTATAATTCTTATGGCTCTTTTTGGAAGTGAATTTTTCTAACTGTTATCATACACCACTGCACAGTCGGTCATTATGTGATAAATCTCTGGGTTTGAGACATTCTCACATCAATTTGAATGTTTATATTGATTTCCATCAATCTATTCCTCCATCGGTGAAGTGAACCTGGATTCTACCCCGAACTGTAGAGGGCAAAATCCATGTTACGCCCTGAATATGACAGGTTGACTTATCGTCACTGCACAAATCGATACCTTACAATTCACCACAACAGGTGATTTCACTGTTATTTTGAGTAAAACTATACTTTTGGGTTTTCACATTTGTTATGTTACAAGTCCAGCAATAGACCAACAAGTACAACATGGATCTTCATATTTTCAATACATGTCAGTAAAGACAAGTGTTATTTATTTAAAATAAAAAAAGAGAGAGAGCGAGTGAAATAGATACATCATATAGTGCGTATTGTCTTGCAGGTTTTCCATCATAAACATGAAGAGATGAGTGGAACAGGGTTCGTATGGAGAAGTGCGTTTAGCCATTTCATAACTGTTCCTTTAACTGCCTGAGTGATGTCTAACACCTTTTCAGTTCGTGAAGATGTGATATATCCGATGAGCATCTCTGTGGGAGGACATTTGTCCTTGATAAACCCTTCGTATAGACTATACTATCAGCACTCAGAAATGATTGACTTGAGCTCCATTAACAGAAAAAGAAAGTGTTGATGGAACAACACATTCTCCGAGAGCTGACTGCGCGTCGTCGACGACACGCACTGCTCAAAATGCACAGGAACGAAATGTAATAATAATCATCCTTTTTTAATTAAACCAAATCTGTCTTGAGCTTTTCCCCGAGTGTGACCTGGTCTGTGTGGAGTTATTTTGTATCATCCTGGCATCACACAGCTCATGATTTAACGCTGTAACACAGCAGACAGTTGTGCACAGTGTTGTGCTCTGGCACATCACTTTACATCAAATCAAAAGCTGCACATTTATCAACATTTCTGTCTTTTTGCCTTTGGAGGCTGCCGCTGCTTAATGAACTAAAATAAAGTAGCTCAAAGCATCAGAAGCATGAAGCATCTGAGGAAAAGACATACTGTAAGAACTTCTCGACTGTTTTATCTGTCTTTCTGCCTTAACCACTTTGAAAATTAATATTTATTATCGTTGCATGCAGATTTGCACAGTTTAAACTGTAGTCACAGCAGCTGCGCATTTCCCCATGAATATTTCATTTGGTTTTGTGGGTAAAATCACCGAGAAACCAACAGAGTAGCCAAAAACAGATGTAGTTTTAAGATATCTAAGACCCATTTCTGTCAAAATATCAACAGCTTGCTTCGCACTGCCTAAACAGAATAGAGCTCCCACCTACATCCAGAAGCTGTTTGTTCCTCTCTGGCGCCTGTGCATGAAGTAACAAAATACCACACTGACAGGAAAAACAAATTTTTAACTTGTAAGTGCAACCACCGTCAGTCATTTTATACATGATATACACACTGGGAAGACGGGATAAACAGACTGCAGGTCAGAGGAAGCACAGTGACGCCGTTGATTCCTTGTTCTGATTTCTCACATGGAACACTGAAAGTGTTCATCGTGACAACATGGAACTGTCCAATTACAAAGCAAGGGACGACCCCGATCCGGGTGACATGTGGCATTTAGTGTGGACATTCTGGTGGGACATTGTCGGAAATGAGAGACACTCCGGGTCAAATGGTGAGGCTCGGGCTTGTCCTGTCTGGATCGCTGCAGTTTAGTTGAGTTCCAGTTGCCACAGACTGATGTGACAAAAGACCTGCCATCATATTATTGGTATCTCAAGGGTAAACTGAGCCATCAGAGTTCCCAACATCGCTGTGTGCAAAGCGACCTGCTGGTTAGCGTGGACAGTTATCGTTTGACCGTTTCAAGGACTCGTCTATACAGCTTGATTACATGAGCGGCCAGTTCCGGTCAGCAGTAATAATGAACTTGATGTTAAACAACTGCATGATTATCATCGTGGAGGTTGATGAATTAGCGTTAGTGACATTTTGATTTGGCTCTGACTGGTTTGTAAAGTCGAAAAGCTGAACACAGAACAATGCCTGTTTCTTAAAAATCAAACAACAGCTATTTCAACAGTGCTTACTTATCAAGGTTTCATTCGCAGTTAAAACCTAAAATTAGGCAGCCTTTTTATTTTTTTTCCCTCCACTAATAGCGATCATTACTAAGTGCTCCACTTCCAAACAAATCTCGCTCTAAGATACATTACCCAGAGTCCCCAGCAGAAAGCCTGCCCGGCTCAGACGTGTTAAGCTGTATCTTTAGGAGAACGCAGTCTCCTGTACTCGTTCTGCTTTAGGGGACAACAGTGAGTTGATGCAGCTCCGCATCTGAAGTGACAATCCTGGCAGAATAAAAGTAATGGCCGCCCCAAACAGGAGGCAATGGATCTGACAAACATTTAGATGCTATCTCCCAGTCCCGCTGACGAAGTGCGCCGCCGCTCCTGCCGCACCAGCGTAGCCACTGGCAACACCAGCCAGACATGTAATCCCTCTGGACAAGAGAACACCTCATCAAGCACAGGCCCAAATCAAAGTAATTGACAAAAGCGGTGAAATAATGAATACACTACGACTGCATAACCGAGAATAAGAGATGTAGCTGAGTGCACAACGCCTCTCTGGCTGAACAAAGAGAAGAAGGCTATGATCAAGCGAGAAATAAAAGTGTAAGAAATACATAAAAGAAAATGAAATTGTTTATCCTTTGCACATTACGCACCTTAAAATGCTGGATCGGCGATATGTTTAATGCATATGCCGGTGATTTGAAAGATAATGCACTTTTGATTCTGAGGATTTGTTCCAGCGTTTATTTTATCGTCTGCAGTCATGATGAATACAAACAATCAAGTGTACGTGTCAGACCGGGATGACTTTATCGCTGCATTCTTTACTTTTAGTTTGCTTGTTACCCTTTTTGTACTGAGCAGTTGTAAAGCACACTAAGCCAAACAATATTTCCTCATCTCATTTATGTCCCCTCTGGGTCACATTCGGTATCTGGGCAAAAGACTTCATCACACGCACGGCCTATTTACAGATGCAATTTTATCCCAGCTGCTGCAAAGATAATTCTATGCTGCTTGCTTGATCATGCTCAAATATCCATTTGCAAGTCTGCCAGTGTCGCCAGTCCTGTGTGTCAGCGAGGCTGAATCACAATTTTAATAAGGTTAAAAAGTGCATAGCCTTTGAAGGGGGTTTCCGGGGGTCCCACCCAGGAGACGTTTTGGACATTTAAAACCAATTCCCCACATTTCTACAATAGATTTGCATGTGTTACGTTCCTCTCAACCTGAAAAATTGAATTTTTTTTTTTTTTTTTTTGCAAAACTTGTCATCATTGCAGCAGCTCACAGCCTCAATAATTACTGTGTCATTTGTGCACTGAAACTATTCATTTTTTTTTTATTGCATCTGAATTTTTTTATTCAGTGTGGCCCCCATGTACCTTCACATGTTATAATTTTTATTTATTTATTTATTTATTTTTACAAGTATTAGTTTTTCTCTACTCAAGCACATTCCCTCACACACACACACATGCACCCTCACCCGAGAATCTGATTGTAACATATAAAGAAATTAAACTCAAAAGCTCAAAACTGAAAATTGAACAGCATTTTATCCAGTCTTTATTGAGTACTTTTTAATAATGTGGAAGATACACCACATTCTTCATTTATAAAGGCAAACACACAAATATTTGTCTTTTTTTTTTTTTCCTTTCAGTTGGTCTTTCAGTTTTAATCATTCCTTCTAGTAGATCAGGCCCTGTATCTCTAGATTAAATGTATTTAATCACCATAAAACAGCAGTTGTCATGATAAAATATACTTAATAACGTAATTAGATTATTGACAATAATATCAACTTACAGCGTGTTAAAATGGTGGAGTTTACCCTGTAGGAAGGAAAGTATGAAGCTTGTGGACCAGTTTCTGATTTGCTTTTTGATGTGTATATAAATGATTTTATGCTAATTCTCTTTATTAAAACAATGTTCTTGTGCATCGTTTTAGATGCTGAGGTTTCTGTGGAACGGCTTACTAACTGCACTAAAGATCCAGATGCTGAAGAGAACAATGTTATCAAAACGGACATCCAGCTGATCCCAATAACAACGCCAGTGGAAGCCATGCACACCTTCACTACAAAAAGAAAGAACGAGCTGGAAAAAAAAATAGGATGATCTAAATTAACAGATAAAAAGTTTACTTATAATTAAGCCTCCATTCCTAAAAGGAACATAACTGGCAGCCTTAATTTGCATTATATTTAGATTCCCCTACAAGTTTCCCACTCTGCATGTGGTTAATGCTCATGATGTAAAATGATATACATCTTTTTTTCTTTGTACTATTCAGTCGCTCATCCCTTTCAGCTTTAGCTCTTGGTTTACCGTTTTCTGCCACATCATTAAAATCATTGTTCTGGCCTTCTCTGGTAATCAGAGCCTCTTCACAATTCAAAGCCCAAACCTCTGACACTGCTTGTTAGCGGTTTGAAGTGTTTTACTGAGTCGCATGAGACTTACAAACTCAAAGTGGAGCATTTTATTATCAAGATGAGCTCCACACCAAAAAACATGGAGCCTGAAAGGCACCGGGCTGCCTTTATGTCTTCAGAACCGGGAAACTAGTCAGAAGTGCCTTTTTAGAGGTGACCGAGAAATTAAGGTAAAAAAGGCAAAAGAAAAAGACATGCACGAACAAAAGGGAGAACGTATTAGCGCTTGTTTGAATGATTTAGTGATACAGGTGGAAAATAACTGCATGATTACATATTTCAGTCGAGGAAAAAGAGTTTACAATAACACAGCTGTAGATTATGATTAAACTGTCAAGAAACTCTGCTGGAATTTAATCTCCGTCCACCCAGCCTCACACACAAGTCAACACAGAACGGCTTCACTCATGAAATGAAATAAGCACATTCTGCAGCCGATCCCCAGGATGCCTGTCAACGTCCATTTAACGCTGAATATATTCACTTCTCTAATGTAAAACGTCTAATCACTTCAGCAAAGGGAAGAAAGAACAACGATATTCTGACTGTTAAGCTATAAATTTATTCTGCTACTTTATAATAGTCAGTGTATTTTGTTTGGAGAATTTGAAATCATGCTGTAAAATATGAGTAGCACACACCTTGATGTTACTCTGAGGGTAAAATTTTCTTTCACAGCAACGAGGGAGGTGTTCAAAAATTAAATAACCTTGAAAGAGATTTCTAATGTCAGCATGTAAAGGGATCACAGGGATTGGACCGGCTCAGTTTTTTCAATCTCTCAGTCTTCGGGGTGGCTTTCATGCAAGGTTTTATCTTATTACTGTAAACGTCTTCCGACAACTCCAGCAGTCAGCCTATATCGGTCTGTCTGGACGCACAAGTATGGAAAGTTTGATATATTTCCCATAAAGTAACAATTACCTCATCTGGCCCAGTTTCAGAAGCAATCATTTCAATCAGTTCAAAACGACAGAAGGAGAAAAAAAAAAACAAACATACTTTTTGTTGATATTTTCCTTCATCTACTGCTTTTAAAGCAACATGATCCAATTATCTTTAAAACTGATGTATGAGTGGACAAAGTCAGGAGACTGGCAGCACAGTGAACAGCTGAGATCTTGTTTTGCTGCATTCAGATCTATGCAATATTTCCAATACATCACAGTCAAGAAAATAAAATAGTATAATTAGACATGAAGCGGCATGTATCAGACAGAAAACTTTGGAATAATCTTCTGCAAAACGGTTTACATGAATTCCAGAGATTTCGTACAAAATGCAGAGACATGATGGCGGAAATGGGGCACCTCATCAATATTGCCCAGTCTAATGTTGTTCCCATATTAGGATATTAATTCCAAAGTGGACAGATGGCACCATTTGCATGTCTACCAGTACACTTAGGGATCAAGCAACAATTTTGCACTTCACTGCAACTGTCTCATAAGAAAGTCATCCATTAAGTTATGCAGGGCTTTAAAAGCCTTTTCATGTATTATGAAATCAATTTAAAAAAAAAAGGGGTGGGGGGTGGGCATCACGTGTGCCTTAGTGTTTACCGGACGAGTTGCAGAATTACCACATTTTCTTGTTTTACACTGACAGGTAAAGTCTTAATATTAGAGAGCACTTCAGGATGTCAGCATGACGAGCATCCCGGTCACTAAATACAAACCAGGCCGTCACAGTCTGAACAGAAAACATCGAGGTGACATTGAGCTGTCCTTCTGAATCTTTGCAAACCCTCTTTGACGGAAATGTGAAGGACTTTGGCTGATTGTCATTACAGTGGGAAAAATGTTTGGGGGATCATCTACATCTCTGATTTAATGATGCGTAGTGAAATCTTATGAGAGTCACTTATGTCCCATAAAATCCCTGGACAAAGCTATAAAATCAATGACCTGTTTTGTTACTTAATGAGCAGCTCAACTGTGAAAAGGTTGGACCACTCTGATTCTTTCACCCCCACCCCCCCCAAAGGTATAACCTTTACCACGCCTCTCGAAAAATAAGATTTCATCAGGTTTTAGTGGCTTTTTACCTTCTGATAATCAACACAGGCCTGCTAAATTCTCATCTAAGTTAAATGATTGCCCAAATCCTCATGTTGTGATGGCGGTTTTGCTCTATTCTAATATACTGCATGCAATCCTGAATACTTTGCTGGTCATTGTTCTCCCGCACTGTGGATGTCTCCCATAATATTGTACCTGCTAATCTCGGCGGGGTATTAAACCTGGAATGATTGGTATGCAGCTTTAATGTGGGAGAGTTAAGAGTTAGGGGTGAGAAAAGGGATATAAAACCAACCAGGGGAAAAATTAATATGAGGGAAGGTAGTGGAACTGATAGTATTCTATAATGTGTTGGCACTGAGATTGGAAGAGAGAGAGAGAGAAAAAAACACCAAATATAAAATGATGAAAGTTTGGGAATTGTTTTGAACATTTTCTTACAGCACAACAGAAGATGATATGAAGCTCACCATGAGAGGAATTCTTGACTCTCCAGCTGTTTGATGATATTCAGTCTGTTTTCTCAAAACACTTTGAAACAATGCATTAAGTTTCCCTTTCCTGAACTTTCCGGGGGAAAGGTTCATGTATATAGTGAAGCCATAGATCTGGGTGAGGAGTGATTATGTATTCTCCCCCCATCCTTGGAAATCTATAATCATTAACATCTGCTCGAGCTTTCTTTATTGAACTATTTTGTCCATGTGTGGTCCACTTATCCTGGTTAACTCCGCTTTGGCCAACTCAGCACAAAAGATCGAAGGATGGATAGAAGCGGGGAGGAGGGGGTGTCCGAAAAAAGAGAGAGGAAAGCAGAGACAGAGGGGCACCTTTTAGGAGATAAAATAAATAACTTCTGGATCTATTTTAGGCCTTTCGGCTCAGCCGTGCTCTCTGCAGTCACCTGTATTTTGTCCTGGGAAGTAATTTCCTCTCCTGGTTTATTCTGACAGCATGGATTTAATGTCTGGTTGCAGGATGTCTTGAAATAATACCTGTAATTGCCGCTCCATAATATTGATCCAGACAATGACAAAATAAGATCACAGCATGAATATTGAGAATTTGTTGACCGTCGAAATTAAAAACTCATTAGAAATTCCCCTGACCTTCAAATTCAGAGTAAGGCCATCTTTTAAAATCGAAAACTCGGACCACTGCGAGGGCGGCAATATCTGCAGTATTAATAGAGGCATTTGTCCTGGATCCCAGACGGAAAGCTAAATATTTTGTGCCGCAGAGAGCTGCCTGGCTCTCTCGTATAAGTAAAGACTAATTTCTATTGTGTGAATGTTTCATTTAAAAGTGAGAGATGCTTCCAAAAAAAAAGATGTAGAAGTTAAGGACAGTCTTGGCAGTAAAGGGCCACAGTCCTGCATGTTTGCGATGCCTCCCAGCTTCAATATATCATGATTTATTGAACGTGTCATCATGAAGCTCTGCAGAATGAAGGCAGACGCCAAATGAATGCAGGACGGCGACCCTCCAGCAACAGGAGGGGCCCACTTCTGGGCTAAACCGTAAAAACGTCAACAGGTGTGTAAAATGCTACGATCAATGAAGCTCTTCATCACACCTTCACCAAAAGCCATGCAAAAACATCAATAAAAACATGAAGATGAATAAAATAGAGGAGAAGGAATCGGAGCTGTGTGGTGTCCGGAAAGCTGAGATTTCAGGGTCAGATGACGGGGACAGTCGGGAGGTGAACACAGGAAACATTAGGCAGCGGCATTAACTCTGTCAACAGAGAGCGTTTTGCTCTGCGCTGCTCTTCTAAGAGCTCGGTTTAGCGATGCTAATGTTGCCACAAACTGCGGAGGAGATCAGGTGTTGCTGATTGTTGCCATGGAAAAACAAGACTCGTTTGGAGGTGCCTCGGTGGGAGAGGGAGTATCGTTCCTGGGCTTGAAATGAGACTTAAAATGAGGCTATTCAGCTTGACTTCAGGATTATTCTGCTCTATCACTTCCTTAAATCGTCTAATGTTACTGTGTTGTTTTAATGATCAGTATCAATATGATTGAGAAGTTTTCCGAAAATATCAAATTTATTAGTGGCGTTTGGGTTTTAACTCAAACTGTAAAATCACAGCAACAAACTGCATGATTATGCTAAAGTCTTTTTCTGCGGCGTTTTCAAAGCGCCGGCTCTCTGGGGGTGGGCAGACAGCTTCAAGGGGCCCAGCAGCAAGAAAAATCTGTGGCTCAGGACCTTTCCACAGCAGGAAGATTTTTTTCTCTTTCAATTTTGGGGAAGGAGTCGTGATTAAACAGAAAGAAAGGAAAGGTAATGCCACTTTTTTTTTTTGGTAAAACACACATTTTCAAAGCTGAATTTACTGTAGTGAGAGTGATGAAGACTAATTCAAATTCCGATGTATTTTGGATTAAAAAAAGCCTCAAACCCTTTCAAATGGTGAAAAGTCTTTCTGCTCTAACATTAAGAAACATGCATTGCAGTGCCTCTCTCAGTAAAGCAGCAAAACCTCAAAAACAATCACTATTAAGCTCTATTGTCTTCACATTATACTTCACTTCAAATCAACGATGTCTATTTAAATATGAGTATAAGTGATTAACTGTATGTTCAAAAAAATAATGAAACATTCATTGATAAGTCCATATTCCATTTTTGTATGTCCACTCAAATTCTGCTTGAGATGAACTAAAATGTTTGAAACGCTGCACTGTGGCAGCTGACAGTGAAGTTATAGCTCTGCATCACAGACAAGTAACAGCTTTGACTTTTTAAACACCCGCTTGTTGTTTTATCGAGAGGCATGATGGATTTTTTTTTTTTTTTTTTTTTTGTGCAGATACCCATTACACTGACATTAAAGGCCAGTTGTCGCTGTCAATACCGTGATCAGCGGATATTTTTCCCCTTAACTGCAGAGGGAAAGCAGGCCTCCCTTTGCAGTGAAAATCACATATTATGTCTGTTTTTATTGTGATGGCTCATTCACAGCTACAGATGTAATGCGTCTTGGTGGTACACAATGGGAAAGGGAAAAGTTTTGACTTTCATTTAGTTCCATTCAGTGAGTAAAGTTGCTTTATGAGCATCTTAAATTGCCAGAAATGGACATTAACAATATCAGGAGATATATATGGTGAAATAATAAAACAGAGCAACCCTTTTATACTTCAGCTATTCTTATCTGTAAGGCATAACTTTCACTGTGGTTGGAGATTTCTTTCAAGAACAATACAGTTTTCACAATCGCTTCAAGCTGAATTAATCTGGTGATTTAGTATGTGGGCATTGACGTGCATTAACACAGAGAGGTTATGTATCCAAGAGATGTAATGTGTTCCTGAATTCTTGACAGCAGGGAATGTTTCAAAAACCGATGATGTATTTCTGCTCCGAACCTCAATGCAGTGCAATTTTCTATAACAGACAAAAGCGTTAGACGATTCAGCCAAAAAGGTAATTTCCATATTATTGCTCTTCTCTTAAACTGCCTCTCAATTTATTGACCAAAAAAAAAAAAAAGAGGTGCTTTGAGCACAACACATACATGTGTTCTCTCTCTGCCCTCTCCAGCAGCAGGTGATCTCGGCTATAACTAGAATATTATTTACGGGATTGGCGATGTTAAAGTTAATGTTGCAAAAATTCTCTTTCTACAGTCGGATTGCGGCTCTAATGAGGCTCTACTGATACGGCCGTGATGGCTCTGCCGAGCAGACCGGCGCTTCCGGAGGAATGTCAGACATCTACCTCCACATTCTTGTGTACCGTCATTAGGGTCATTTAGGTATTTCCATTCAGTCGTGCGGCGGGAACTGGCAGCAGCGAAAAGCAAAAAGTCCGTGAAAAATCATCCGGCGCCCAGCGCACATAAGTGTGTTTGCATGTTTAAGAGTGGGACTGCAGACTGCATCTGCCTTTTGGGCTTTTAGTGCACATAAATGTATTGATTTTAAAGTACTCCCACTGTCCGCAGTCACTCGTAGAGCAACATTACATACCATAAAAAGCTATTTTGAAATTGGCCGCGAGCAGAGGAAGGATTCTCTCCGGGGTGATTTTCCTGTTTTCTAACTACCGGTTGCTTTTAGTGAGTTTATATTCACTGCCACTGTCATTCTGGGGTTTTTCTGGAAACAAGCCTGTCAGGTATCAACATTTATGGAAATCTCCCGCTTGTCTGGGTTAAGATTTGGTCGGTTTGATCATGTGATGGCATTTTAGAGTCCTGGTGGGAAGTTGTGCTTTGACAGCTCGGGTCAGCCGGACTCTTCTGACATTCGCTGCTGACAAGTGTTAAAACCTGCGAGGAGGATTGTGAGGCTGCTGACTGCTGACTCCAAATGAACACTGACTGGAAAGAAAGTTGGAAGAAAACACCTCTTGATCAAAAAGTTAAGTTTTGCAGTCAAGCACTCCACTCCAAAAGTAATATATTCTCCATCACACCTCGCCTTTTTTGATTGACTTTGAGATTTCATTTTTCTATCCACTTGCTTTTCATCAAATCAGTTTGAAGAGGGGAATGTCTCTGAATGTCATGCTGATTTTCTGTCAGTGTATGACCCTGGGACTTTATAGTGCGGCTGTAGTACAAGAGGGATTGCTGGTTGTTACGGTTTGACGGCAAATACATTAAATAAATCAAACCATGACAATATTTTAGCACATTAGAGAAAAAAAAAACCATATAAATGACAAAAGAATCAAACTATTTGATAATAATAATAAAAGATAGAGTAAAAAAAAAAAAAAAAGCATATGACAGGCCTCTTAGATTTCTTATTCTTTGGAAGTCTAGGACCTGTGCGCCACACCTGGATGACCTTCATTTCCGACACACAAACACATTTTCTAAGTTGTAATACTCCCACACCTCAAAATGCATTTAATTCGGCTTCTGTTCTGCGCTACAGATCGAAATGCTCATTCTTGTTGAAAACCTGCAGCAGAAATCAAACTAAGGGATCAGAGTATCAAATAATAAGAGTCACAAATAGCAAGTACTGATGAAACTAAGGTTCATAGAAAATTTCACAAGCTTTTTTTTTTTCCATTAATTTAATTTCACAATCCACAATCATAACTTTTCCTCCAGCTTCAATGAAAAAGAAGAAAAATCTTAATAATGATGGTGGCTGGTCTCTATGGATATAAAGCTGGAGCTCATGTATTTCAATAATGATAATTTTAGAATATCAGAGGATTGTGGCTGTTCCGTACGTGCAGGGCTTTGATGGTGCTGGAAACATTTGCATTATGATCCAGTCTGGAAATGTGCCACCACCTTCAGTATAAGGCTGCTTAAACCCCACTCTCCAAACTTTTACCTGCTGGGATGTGTCAGGAGCGTTTAGAGTTTTAGCTGTTACACTTCACAGGGAATTAAACATGGGGTTTTCAACAGTGCAGGCTCAACATCATACAGACCTAATACATCCATGTTAAACAGCTGTCAAGATTAACACTGCCAAATATGTTTACATATCTCGCCTTCAGCTGAAAGAGGAACTTCTAAGCTGAGGTCTCACTGTGTGGCTCTGTGATGTTTGAGGGATATTGCCCGGCATCAGGGGAACTCCCTTTGCTTGCTGATGAAAAACTGCCAAATCTTTCATTTTTTTTTTTCTTTCCTCAAGAAATCCACAGGCCTGAATTCCCCCCCCCTTTCAGTCTTTTTTATGATATCTGGGGGACTTGTGGCCAAAGTGAATGATCTTGCCTCCAGGCAGCGTCTAACGGAGACGTTTGAAACTTTTCAAAGGGCAATGATTTTGTTTTGGACTGGTTAATTTATATCCTTATAATCAAGTTTAAGGCTCGAGAAAAACTGTAACTGTCGGCAGCGGCGTGTGCTTGAAGTGTATATACGGCCGTGTGGGTTTGTGTGTATTTACGAATCACCTACAAACACAATTCTCGATTGTCTCGTATGCCCATAAGCCATCATCACACTCCGTGTGTGTACGGCGTTGTCCCTGTCATTAGTCATACATTTCTATAAATATTCAATCAGCTTGACTAGCAGCAGAACACCAAGTTTCCAAAATACAATCTCCCTACCCTTTACATTATTTATTTCTGTACCCTCTTATGAATTATTTTTTTCTTTTTCAACCATCATGTTTCATTTTTTATGTTTTACTTGCCTGAAATAAGCCTCAGCATATAAAAGGCACATCTAAGGCATGCTTCAGTTTATGAATTCAGTCGTAAATTCACGTGTTTTGTTTTTTTTTCTTCCTGCATTTGAATGGAAATTTCTGCACCAGAAGTTTACAGAACTTTCTGATATTACACGGCGATGTGTTTGCTTTCCTGAGCCACAGGAAACAATGCTCTCCTGCGTGCGTTTGATTTCCAAACGAGTGCACACAAATTGAGGCAAAACAATACTTTATTGCAGCGTATTATATCAGGTATGCCCAAGAAGGGAGGCAAACACTGGGCTGTAGAGTGGATCTGAGTATTTATGTACTTGTTTACCCATTATTTCACGATTAATTTAACAGTGCCTTTGTAGCAATAGCAGCGCAAAATGCTCATGCGTCCCCCGGTTGAACGTAGAAATACCTTCCGCAATATGTCAGCCCTTTGAAAACTCCCCGCTTGTGTTTGCTTGTTAGCGCTGTGCTCGATCGTCAGTGGACTGCAAACATCAGCCCATTGTTTAAGCCTGATACCCAGCCTAGCAGGTCATTAGTCCCTGTCTGCGCCATTGTTCATTTTCAAAAACCCATGTTCTTTTCATCATTCAGCCCATTTAAGCACCATTTTCCCAAGTCATTTTTGGTGATGAATTGGCCCCAACAGTGGCACTTCAATCAAGCCTGATTTTCTGTAACACGTCGGAAAATGAGAGCGAAAATGATATGGAAATAAATCACATTTCGCTACTTGATCGGAACCGCAGTCTGAGCCCGAGCTGCTCTCTGCCTTGAGTCAATTACTCATTACACACAGCTATTGACCTTTCTTCCAACAGGAAGTTCACTGAATATCTCTGCAAGGATTGTAATTGACAAGATGTCTCTTTTAATAGAAAAATGCCCACATTTCCTCACAAGTTAATTATAAATTCAATAGTGGACCCAACGGCCACAGCCGCTGAGAAAGGTTAGAATAGACATTTGTACCTGCCAGGCCTCCCATACATGAACACATAATTTATTCTGGACAGACAGCCCATTAACACATGTACTTTTACGCAATTTAATAAGCCGCTGTGTCACAATTTGAAAATTCACATCCATATACAGTACATAACTCTTGAAGCTCGTGACATAAAAATAGACACGCTGAAGTAATTTGCGCAACATGGAGTGGCACACACACACACACACACACACACACACACACACACACATGCACGCACTGAGGCCTTGTTGAATGTTGCGCTAAGCAGGATTGTCAGTGTGGTGCGTACTTCAGCGTCTCAATTTCCCGTGTGAAAATGATGTAATCATAGCATGACTTAGCTTAGTATTACAGGGCATGATAAAAGTGGCGGCACATCCATCAACAGAAGGGAAACTTGACATCCTCTTGCTGTGATTCACAGGGATCTGCCCTGCGTTTGCCCCGGAGCCTCTCCCTGAACCGCGCTGCAGAAAGCACCTATAGCAACTATCAGCATTATGGCATATCTGAGTTAAATGATTTCTTTGAAAAGAATTCTTATTTGTAGGGAAAAGAAGATGTGACACGTTTTCACACATAATCTCTTGGGGTGCTTGAGTGCGTCTTAAATCCCATCACGGCAGACTGTGAGGAGGCTGCGAGGAGCGGGAAGACGGCGTCAACTTGTACGTTTCCTTCAAAGAACAATACACAAAACTGTCAAGGCTGTTTGGTAATTTCAGTTTCCGACATAAGGAATTGTGCACTTTATTGTCGATTGAAAGGAAATGTAATGCTTTTATGCATAAACCGAACTGGACACACTTTGCTGACAGACACTTAGAAGACGAAGGTCTGATTTGGAGAAAAAAATGGAAATGCACCAGAAATGTTTTCAAACAGTGAACGAAGAAAAGCCAGGCCTTAGTCACCTGTTTGGTTGTACATATAATGAAAAGAAAAGAAAAAAATCTTGAGCAGTCTTCTAGCGTTGGGGAGGAAACAGCAGGACATGCAGGCTGCCACTGAAGGGCCTGAAAGGCATGAGAGCTCTGATCACTACACCGTCCTGTAATCACTGACAATAACCGACTGAAACAAGAGAAACAAGTGGAAAAAATAACAACAAAGTTATTATGTTGTTCAGATTGAGGATTTATCCCCACGCACTCCCATCATCTCTCCTTGCAGCATTGATTTCCTCCCCTCATTACAATAGGCAGAGGAAATAACTGTTCTTGGAGAAAACAGCACACAGAGAGAGAACATGCAAATTCCTCAGGAAGAAAAAAAAAAAGCCAAGTTATTAGGAACATAACGTTGAAAATGGAAATATGGATTTGCTTTTTATACCATTTATGTGTTTTTGTTGCATTCATGAACTGCAGTTTTAACCTTTGTGGAGCTTCTCATCGTGACATAACTTCTTCACTTTGCGCTTTTTTCTCTCGTTACATCAAGACGACGTTTAAATCAACATTGCTGACAGTCGGAGCAAATGAGCTAGTTTTACATTTGGAATGATCCATGGCTAGCTTGCTGAGAAGTGTGCCTGGGAACGATCATCTCCTGCAGTGAAAGTCAAAAAGAAGGCGATCTGTTCGGAAGCGATGCATATTTCAGATGGCAAACTATTGAATTACCTTTAATTTAAGTGTCACATCTGTCACCTCAGACTACTGAGTGCCTCTGAAAGATCGTCTGCTATGCAACAAAATTAAAAAATAAGACCCAAAGTTTTATTCAAATGTAATTTTGCGAAAGCTACAGGGAGCTGTTACAGGGGAGCTTAAAGAGGGGCTGACCTCGAGGGACGGCAGTGAGCAGGTCTGCCAATATTATTTCTTTGCTTGAGCCTCATGTATAACATTTACTCAGCCAACGTGTCTATAAATGTGAGCGCGGCTGTAAAGTTTCTGTTGTCCTCTGCCTCTCGTATAGTGTGATCCCCTTCTTCTTTATCAAATATCCCGCTGATAGATATCCCTGTCAACTCCGGGGCCGTAATTCATCTGCGCTCTGTGAGCAGTGCTCCATTTTTGCAGCAGTGTGGAACAGTTTACCATTCAGGCAATGATTTTGATATCTGGCAGAAATTTTCCAGCTGGCGCATGAATCACAGACGGTGCAAAATATTGTAATTCATTTTAGATTTGATGGCTGTATGTGTGACATAAATAATGACGAGTGAACACAGATTGCCAGCTGTCTCTTGTAAGTGTGTTAAAGTCTTATCTTGTGTCACATAAACCTTCCGCCGACATGCCTCTATATTTGAACGGACGTTTAACCCTTTGTTGTCCTCTCTTTAAAACACTGAATCAGAGCAGAGGCAGTTTCAGTGTCACATTCATCCACTCCTACGTTATTGTGTTAAATGAATGAATTTGGTGGGCGAACTGCATTGAAGCATGTTTTTAGAAGATAAATGGACAAAGCCACAATCACACTGTGCAAATTATTCATAGAAATCAGGAGAACATACAGTTTCTCCCGGTTCTTCACAAGCTGCACCTATCTAAACACAAATATTTAAAACTAAGGGAACAAGTGGCTTAAAGGTGAGAGATGCATACTTTGGGATTCATGGGTTTCCAAACAAAAAGTGCTGGTTCCCTGAGAAAGACCTTTGACCTCCAGCAGCTCTCCAGGTGATGCACCAGGGCAGCCTACTGCTCCTACTGTGTGTAACTAAGGTCAACTATTGATGACATGGGTTAATGCAGAGAAGTTATTTTGAGAAGATATAGAGAAGATGCAGAGAAGGTATAAGTTTTCTATATCCAGTTAACTATGCTGCAAATATCGACTTACCAGGTTCTGAGTTTGCCACACTGCCCTGAATGGGCAGTGCAATTGTTGAATGCTGATGTATATTTTGTAACCTAAATAAAATTAATTTGTAACTGATGAGTGTGAACCGACTTCTATGGATCCCAAACACTGAGAAAAGTGTCCTTTAAAATGATTCAGGATGCGTCAGGACGAGCCGCATGGTGCTCCAGCCTCACACTGGGAAGACTAAATTTAAATTTGTTGCAAGAATTTCTTTGTGGAGTTTTCATGTTCTCTCCATCTGGGTGGTGTTTGTTCCTCAAAGTCCAAAAACTTGTCTGTAAATGTAATTGTTGACGTAGACACGATTGCATGTGTGTCTGTGTTTCTCATGCGATGGACGGACTCCGTGTCCAGGATGTAAACTGCCTCCACTCATTGTTAGTTTACAATGGTTGCAGCATCCTGTAACCCTCACCAAGGTAGAGCAGTATAGACATGGATGAATGGATGGATCTTAGAAATACGTACTATAATAGCGTTTTCTCTGAGACAGAAGCATGTCTGGCCTTACAATTGAGAATCCTCTGACACATCATCAGCACACATATTCGCTTTGACAAGTGTGTTTACTGTTAGGACCGCTGAGTGAAATGAAAATCCACTCCTCAATTATCATGTTTCATGCACTTGTATATAGAATCCATAGGAGCCTATTTGTCGTGATAATGCCGCAATAGCAATGCTCAGGCTGTCGATCAATCAACCCTCTGCCAACCACAGATAACCACCAGATCGAACTCCAGTCCTGCTTTGTTTAGTTCTAGTCTTACATTGAGGCTGCAGACCAAGTGATTGATTATTTTGAGTGTGTAGTGACTACTATTATGATCATAGACAATAACGTGATACTTTTACCATTTCAAATGTAAGAAAATTGATTCATTTGCAAATGTAGCGCGTAGCCTTTAATTCAGGCATTAAGGGAGCACTCTCTCAATTTTGGTTGTGATTTATTGCTGTTGGTATTGTTCGATTGCATTATTGTCAAGCCCTTTGTGTCATTTCTACTCAAACAGCAGGTTATGACAGTATTTTCATACACTGTTTTTACACTGCAGTGAGGCAACCTTTCCAGTTTCTCCTTCATTTTTATTTTCTTGGGACTTTAACAGCTGCTGTGGATTCAATCAACTAACGAACAAAAATACCGCGCCCGCCCATCGGAGGCACAGATGAGTGCCGGTCCCCGCTGTTCCAGACTGATGAAAAGACCAGAGCATGGAGCAAAATCCACATGAGTACATGCATGAATCATTGCACGCATCAGGCCATGGCACGGCGATGTGTGGGCTTTTCTTCTCTGTGGCACACATTTGGACCCTTGATAAAAGAGAAGCGGTGATTCAGTGCCACGGGATCGCAGAGTGCGGCTGCCAATCAGGTGCATCCCTGACAGCATGGCGGCACGGCTGCGGAGGGACTTTTCCAGCAGGGTAATACCCCATGCCACATGAACAGAATTGTCCAGGAACACTTCCATGAACACGGCAGTAAATTCAACTCGCCGCGATAGACTTGCCCAGTCAGAAGATTTCAGGCCAATTGAGCATCTGCGGGATGAGATTGAACATTTGGAGTAGGGATCTACTTCGAGTCAACTCGATGCTACTTTGGGAGGCACTGGAGTCAACATTGGCTGACTTTCTCTCATAAAACCCTTTGACAAGATGTTGAGGTTATTACTTAACAATCTGACTCTGAGATGACGGGAAAAATAGAAGATTATGGAAATGTTCATTCATGGCCTATGTGTTTTTAACTAGCCATATACCCAGGAAGGAAACACAGCTACAATAGAAAAAGATGTTATTTGTTTTTTGCTTGTTTTAAATGAATTTGGACATATTAGCACATGTCTGAATAACACGCCTTTTTATTTTTTTTTCCCCTGCTGGACTGATTCCAAGCAAAGCTCCCCTACTTCAGCTCTTTATGTTAAGTTAAGTGAGTTAATCACTGCCTTCGGCTGCATGTTTACCACCCAGACAAAAGAACTACATCAGTGTTTTTCACTAAGATCAAGCTCAGAGAATTACTCAGAAATATCCAGCTCTTTCAGTCAGCTTCTTTGATTAAGATCTGTAACCTGTGTAATGTGTAAAGTACAGCGTTGCAAGGAGCTGACATTTTAAGGAAATCACACAGATGAGTGAAAACAAACTTGCAAAAATATCACATTGATCACGCCGAGAAGTCCAGCAAAAAATCTAAACTCTCCAAATTCTTTTTATTTATGGTGTGCATGTACTGTATTATTAACTATATCGAAGATATTATCACCATTTGCATCCTTTTTCTTTCATTGTTTTTCAGCACAGTTCCTTGCAGTTTATGTATTATAATGCTGCCCAACACACACAAAAACAACAGTTGCTTATATTCTTGTGAACACACTGCAGCTGCTTTATCTCAGCAATATACGCTGCATTTTGTGTTACAATAATAACAAGTGACAGAGACCGGTGTACTCCCAGAGTCATTTAAGTGCGGTAAAGTGATGATGCATCAACATTAATCTTTTTTTCAATCGCATACTCTGCAAATGCATCTCTTGGGAAGTTTAGGGAACCTCTTGACATCCTGTTTCTCCTTCATTACCCAACCAGCTGTTGTTCCTAATGAGCCTAAAGGCAATCTCTCATTCTCCAACTTATAGCCGCATTTCTTGTGCAACTGGTGACATTTCATCTTCTGCCCACAGACTGAGGACGAATAAAACCAAGTTTGTTGTCTCCTCCACCAGTTTGCCCACGTTTTTGTTTTTTTTTTTTCTTGAGTGTTACTGAAGCAGGCAGCGAGAGGTGCGGTGTTCTCCTCGAAACTGATTCCAAGCACAAGCAGTGGGGATTTATTCAAATGTATTCTAATTAAAGTAGCCATCTGGGGATTAGTTTTAGTTTTAACATTCTTGAAGAATTTGGAAACGCTTCTGATGATTATTTTGAATTAGGCTTATAACTGGAGTCTGGCTCCTAATGGCGATGCTTTATTTTTGATGTTTGAAACAATCCAGCTCGCAGGGCTCCATCATAACTGCACAGTAATCACTTATAGTGGGACAGGAAAAAAAAAAAAAAAAGTTAATGATGTGTGGATTTTTATACAGTGTGAAGCAGCTCACCTTGGCATATTGAGACAGAATATGTGTATTGGTGCAGAATCCCATAAAGCCAGCAGAGATGTCAGGCATTCTTCATAATGAATGAGAACATAAAGTCACTCTCTGAATAATATCCCCAAGTTGAAATAGCTTAATGCAGCATGGCCCTGTCTCTCATTGTGTAAGTAAAGGATATACGCCCTCATTACTGCTAACAAACACAAGAACAATGCAAAAAAAAAAAGGGGGTGTAGTTTCCAATCTGTACAATTTAGCTTCAAAGTCTTGACTGGGAATACCACCTGAGCGGGTTATCCGTTTGCAGCCGCACAAATCTTTTCAAATAATCAGCATCGGTCCCTGACAGGGAGCTGCAGGTGTAGATTAGCTCCCTCTCAGATTACAGCCTCATGAATTCTCATAGATAGAGTATGTAGCCTGACGCAGAGTGAGTGAAACTGCTTGTGGTGTGCCAGAGGAGAATTACTCCCCTGATGTATCACATTAATATGTGATAAACAACCTTGCATTGCCAGATTACAATAAATAATTCACTGCCCTTCAGAGGATGTGGTATGTGCCTGCGCAGATTATTTACAGCTTTGAAATTATTCTTTTAATCTCATACAGCAAGCTGCCAAGGTGAACCTGGAGTAAATAATGCATGGTAAAAGTTTATTCCCGCTATTTTTATTTATTTATTTATATATTTGTCTGGCCACATTTTCTATCATTTCACAGGGAATGGACGAGCGACTGCAGAATCGTGGGAGCGTGTGATGGATGTTTCATGTTATTTTGTTTCTAATCGAGTTTCAGATAATTTGAAGGTTATTTAATATTCTTCTCAGTCACTCGGCAGGCAACATGCTCAATTCACAGGCGAAAGAAGTGCGGAAAGCCGAATACAAGCACTGAATATAATACAACCTCAAAGAAAGCGGTTATTATAATTTATCAGGGCGTAAATTCGCGGCTTGATGAAGGTTGCAGCTCAGTCCTGAGTTAAATCGCAGTGCATCAGTGGAATATATTGCTCTACAAGTACAGACCTTCCCTCCACAATTATGGTACAATGCTGCTTTGGATTCCTTCAAGAAAGCGTTTGAATATGAAATAATGAGGGGATTGAGTTTGAAGCAGGTGTCCAAGTATCTTCAGAAGCAATGAAAGTGTGAAAGAGCAGATTAAAACTGGAGGACCTGCTCTTCATTGTGCACATGAGAAAAAAAAAAACCTTATTCCCACTGATAAAAAGAAAAAAAAGTTGTCTTTTAAGAGATAATGTTCATCCAAAACATTCTGGAAAATTATATCATTTTTATTTCACTCACTTTCAAGGATGCACGGATGAAAATAGTCTGAATACGTCCTGCAGCTTGATGACCAACAGCAGCATGGATCCAGTGTAGCCAGAGGTAAGTGATGCCTCATCATTAACAGCATCTTATCCACCGCTTTATCCAAACAGGTAGTCCGATAAGGTTCATTAGGCCTTTTTTTGTATTCATGGTTTGGATTCGTATATACAAGCCAGAGGTTATTTATCCAAACCCTGTTATCCAAACAGGGTTGTTGAGGGGCTTTTAGCACATCCCAGCTGACAGAGCGAACACAGAAAGAGTCACAGACTCACCTCCAGGCAATTTAGAGGCAAAATTTAACCTCAAATACATGTTTTTTGGGCTGCGGGAGAATGTGCAAACTCCAACAGAAAGGTCCCCAACGGGACAAGAGCAAGTTGTGCTGACTTTGAGAGGTGAGAAATCTAATTACCACACAATCCTGCCAACACTGATAATAACTAAATCGCAAAACAGATATGTGAAAACATACCAACAATGTTATTTTCTGTTTGGATTGAGGATTTATCTTAGCATTCCCCCCCCATGCACCCACATCATCTCTCCCTGCAGCAAAAAGCCCATAATGATGTGTGTTTGGACAAAAAAAGAGGGATAAAATCAACATTGCAACATTAAAACCTAAAGACCACAATTCTGAAACAGTCCATCTGCTGCATTACAATAAAAAACAAGGCCAGCACAAAAAAAAAAAAAAAAAAAAAAAAAGCACCCAGGCACATGCTAAAGTCTCTTGAATTCATTTGCATTGAAAATCACATCTAGTATTTTTGGTCCCTCGAGTGATTAACCTAGAGAATTATTTCCATAAATAATAATTAAACAATGGTGATTTATTTCAACAGGACAATCCATTCCAACTGTTTATTCCACAGAACAGAAATATGAGGCGGGGGGCTGAAGGTACAGGAGGAGTCTACAAATGCCTCACTGCTGCTCAACTGATCAAATGCAAACAATAAACATGTGTCTATCTCTTGCATGACGTTCTCATTGGAAAGCAGTGAAGTGTATTATTAGTTAGCTCTTCCCTCCTTCTCATCTTTTGGCTGAGTTCCTGTCTCAGTGGTTGTCAGTCAAACCGAGGAGCTGCTTGAGCCAGAGACGACAACAAACACACTGAATCACTAAACACAGTGAAAGCATAAAGAGGAAGCAGAGGTCATGAAAAACACTGGAATCTAGATTTTTTTTTCCCCCCAAAATGTCTCTCTTAAATTTCTGCTGGGAGAAATCGAACATTAAAGAAATAGAAGAAAGAGCAAATGAAACCCATGAGCGGTTTCCAGAGAGGATCACCGGATTTCCTCCTTTCCTCCTTCCTGGCTGCTCCATCCTCAGCCTCCTGTTCCCGACTTAGCCATCTTCTGTCCGACACACACGACCAAACCATCTCAAACTCATCTCTCTCACTTCCCCTTTTAATGCACTTTTTCTGAATCCATCGCGCTGACTCCCAGTGAAAAGTTCCGCACCTTGTGTTTCGCCTCTCGTCCTTTGCTGGACTAACCCGATCCTAATGTCTAAAAACCTTCATTCACGTGGGTCTTCAAACGTTGTTGATAAGAACTGATTTTACAAAGTGAAAAGAAACTAAAATTAGAACACTGTGAAAAGCTATTTAGTCCGTTTCTTTCAAGTTTTTTTTAACCATTATTTAGGGTATATTATTAGTAATAACACTCTAAATAGAGAAGATTAAGGCAGATGAAATGTTTACTATAAATAGTTCATTTTTTTTGCTTAACAAAATTACACAGAGTGAAAGTAAAAAAAAAACAAAAAAAAAAAAAACTGGCAGGTGGATAAAATGAAGCTTTGCGCTTTACAGCCACCAAACCCTCAGGCGACTTATATCATCTGCCCCATGAATCTGTAAAGCAAAGCACCTTTACTATTGCCTTTTTTATGTACAACCACCTCGGCTGTTTGGCGCCTTGAGGTTCTGTGCTATGCTTTAACTTCGGGAAACACTGATGCCATGTTTCAAACCTTTCAGATGGGAAGATTAGTGTGTTAACGCCTGAGGATTACAGTCGCTGCTTCATCAGCAGTTCGACGTATGAAGCCGTTTTACCTGCACCGTCTGATTGTTCTGTACTTCCAAAAGAAAAAGATTTGAAGATTCACAAAAGCTCTCCGGCAAAGAATCTGTGGCTCAGATCCCTGTTTAATCTACTGTTGAACAACTTTGTAACAAAATATCTTCATTTCGAACTTCAGAATCAATAGTTATTTTGAAGTCGGCGAATTTTCTTGAAGACACGATGAGCAAAGAATGACGGTGCTTTCTCTTTGATGAACAATAGCTTGAACTGGTTTTCTGGCAACAGGAACATAAAAAGAATGAATGTACTGACATAATTTCCTATATGGAGATAAAGAAAAGCTCATTACTGGCTCAAATGCTGTCAAAAACCTACTTTTCCAAGTTAAACATAAGCTGTTGAAGGCAGAAAGTCACTATTAAACCTTAAAAGGAAATTTACAGTTCATTTACACTGAGGTGGGACAACTTTAATGATTACAAGGCCCACAATAATTTCATAGTCTTTACCAAAGGGCCAAAATGTGTCTGAGTACATGTATTAAATGTTAAATAGTGAATCAACTTTACTTGTAGAACACATTTTAAAGCTTGAGCACTCCAAACATGCTTCACATGTTCCATCAACTTCACCCTTTCTCTCACTCACACACACCAGTGATGACGGCTGCAACGCAAACTCAAACTGCCAACCGAGAGATGCGGAGATGGAGATGAATAAGTGTGCAAATTGTAAGCTTAACTAAATGCTGATAGAACTCCGATCTCCTTACTTTTCACATATCGGGGTCTCTCGACAGGGAGTTGGACTCGATTCATTTGAGACAAGGGGTTAGAGGAGACGAGGACCTGAACCGCGCTGCTTTACAGAAACCTGGCTCAGTAACTACTGACTGACTCAACGTTCCGGATTGAAGGCCCGCATCTCTTCCAGGGTGATTGAAGCCATCTATCGGAGGAAGACTCACAGGGAGACTGTGTGGCTGCACAAACAAAGGACGGTTCACAGACCGTTCTTTGGTGGGCTGCCATTGCTGTGAGGCAATTGAACATTTGACTGTTAGATGCTGGCCACACTGTTTGCCTTGTGATTTCACAGAACTGCTCATTTTGGCCCACATAGCAAAAAAAAAAAAAACAAAACAAAACAAAAAAAAAAACATCAGTACAGACCCACACCAATATGCCTGCAACAGGAAGAGATCCACTGATCCTGTGCACAGGGCCCTCGCCCACCTGGACATCAAGGACTCATGTCAAGCTACTCTTTCTGAGCTTCAGCTCCGCATTCAACACCATAATCCCAAAGACCTTCGTTAACAAACAGACAGAGCTCTTCCATCTGTAGCCCGGTCCTCGGCTTTTTAACAGGCAGATCACAGTCTTCTCCTACATTATCTCCCTCAGCATCAGCTCCCCCCGGGGCTGCATGTTCACCCCCTCCTGTTCACCCCGCTGACCCGCGACTGCTCGGCACCGAAGTTATCATGTTGTGAATTTTGCAGATGAGACGGCGGTGATAAGTTGTATCAGCAACAGTAATTCTGCATACAGACAGAAGGTGGAACACCTGAAACATTGGCGTCTGGGAAAACAACCTCTATCACTGTGAACAAATCAGAGGGGTTGTTGTGGGCTTCAGGATGTGTAGACCGACCCCCCCGCAACCCGCTGCATCAGGGGAGCAGCAACTTGCCTCCAGCTTCTGATACCATCCGAACTCAGCTGAAAGAATACAACCTCCTGTCTTGTTCTGAAGGCCCACCAGCATCTCTGCTTATGAAACTGGACTTAAGAGCTCAAGCCTTCCGTCCCTCTGTGGGTGTGTGGTGGAGATTGCCCCCCCCCCCCGACTTCCCACATCGCAGTGAGGGAGCTGCTCTGTGGTGAATTAGGAAGCACTGTGCAGAGCGGTGGAAGCTGCAATGATGATTGTGGGAAACAGCCAACCCACTAAGATAGATATTTACATCAGCAGATGCAGGAGGAGAGCTTTCTACATCAATAAAGACCCCACCCTTCGTGCACACGGGGCTTTTTGAGACACTCTTAGGCAACAACCCCCTGGTGAACACTAACCCGATCTCATCTCCAGTCTGACATTCAACAAGCATTGCCTTGATGAGCCCCAAATGTATAATTATGTAACGTCTCTCAATGCTTTACATTCTTAACTTGAATCTGGTCATACTAAGTAAATTTGACCGTAACAGTTTTTCCTCAGCCTGTCTAATCAATCAAAAAACAGTCAATCAAACATAAAGTATTAACAGGTGTATGATGATCACTGTAAAACTGAATTAGTAATAGTCTTGTGTATGTTGCTTAAGTGTGCTGTGAATATGTCGTGTTCATATTATTTTACCACTCTACTGTCATTTGAAAAACAGAAGAAATTGTGAAAGGATGTTAAAATGGCGTTTTGACATCTCTGTAATTGTTTTTAAACACTAATATGCTTCATCATATCATTGCACTCATTATATTGGCCAAACAGATTAATATTTTTTAATAAAAGCCAAACAAGTAATTTTGTTTTCTATTTAGTGAAAATGTGATCTTTTTAAGTGTTCGGGGTCTGAATTGTTTTCAGTTTGGGTGCAAATCGTGGCTGAGTATCTCCCCATCATTCTGCTAAATCACATCAAGAGGATAACTACTCTTCAGAGGCAGCGGCAAGGGGACGCCATTAGGGAGACTCCAGATGTGTCAATTGGGTTTTAGTTTGGGTTAATAATAGCGTGTGAATGTTAGCTGTAACTAGTGGGCCCCTTCTAGCCATTAAAGAGATCAGCTAGAAGGGATTCCCCATCAGAGGGATTTCTGTCTATTCATACTATTTAGACTCGTACCACCTGAACCGCTTGAGATCACCTTGTATTTCTGTCTCAACATCGCTTCCATAAATGGCAAAAGGACTCAGTGCATTGTTGGAAAGAACGAAACTAAGGGTGGCAGCTTTAAATATGCCACTGCGTACGCTGATGACATTCGCGTATTATGCGTAGTTGTTTCCTGCCACTGTCCTGGAGCGCATTCGCAAAGCATACACTCCATGGTGTGTGTGGTCAGCAGTTTGAATAAAAACGCTTTGGTGCCTGTTGACACTTGTCTTTAGGGCTTGCTACCTGCGATGTGATCACTCAAAACACATGTTAATGCCCGCTTTAAGAAGGCCTGTTATCTAAGTAAAGGGGTTTGATCATATTGTCATGGATATAGAATTTGCTCCAGCAGTCTCTAGCGCCCTAATTCCAGCCGAGAGCCTCAGGGAAATGCTTATCTTGCCTCCCTCATTGGGACACCCCTGCTTGCTCACACACTGTTTGTCCCTTATCCCCTCAGGTTGGAGGCTGCGGAGCATCGGGAGCAGAACCACCGGACTCAATAACAGCTTTTTCCTACAGCAGTGAGACCGTTGAGCCCTTGTTCGCCAAATATGTTCAATACAGGTCAACTGGTCATTTGGACCCATTCGCACTGGCTCCCTTTTTAATCATAATGCCATGTTTACTATTTAAAGTGGCGATTTAACAAAAATAAAAAAATTCCATTATGTAGTTTTTTGTTGTTTTTTTTGTGGCTTTTTATGTCCATGGGCTGAAACTGGACCTCAGAGTGGAATTAAATTTCCACCTCTTGCGACACATCAAGTGGCCGTATGACAATAAAGTTTGTGTCTTTGAATAGCAGTTTAATTATTTTCAATTGTTCTCATTCATATTGTATGTAGGGTTCAAACCTGGTTAAAATGACTTTACTAAAACCCACAAAACTAACAATGGATGACGGGTGGATATTCGGCGGCTGCAGAGAATACCGGATTGGGCTGCCAGTTGCCCATGCTCGATTTATACAGTCTAATCTTCTGAGAAAAGACGTATCCACAAGGATGATGGCTTTCATTTCTTCAAATTGCACGGCACCAGTAAGCTGGCTCCCTAACAAGGTTTGAGTATTTTTTAATTTCCTTCCCAAAACTGGTGAAGAAGGAAACACTTTCAGAGACAACTTCACCATCGCTGCCTTTAAGAAGAGCTTTATGGTATTACGCCTTAACGTTTCTACAAATCCTATAGGACTGAAGAAATGAAGCTGTGCAAAGTCAAAGAAAATATTCTTCATTTTGACTGAAAGTTCAGGCTGGGAACATTCAAAGTACAATTGCAACAATGCTTTACTAATGAAAAAGACACAGTTCAAGAGTTTTATTGAATGTAAAGGTTCCAAGGACGTTTGCTTAAGACTTTGTACACACCTCAATAAAGCATTTTATTCAGTTAGATAGAAAACTAATGAATGGAATCCATCTAAATAAAACTAAATTCAATGTTCTTTGTAAAGTGTCATCACCTCGTTGCATATGGTGACCTCTGAACACAAAACTCAGAGCGAAGACCTTGAAATTCCTGAGACACCTTCCAAACGAGTGTTACGTGAGGACAAGCTGACAGAAATGTTTTGTACCGAGTACAACGGTTTGCCTAATGAAACACTAAATCAACATCATTTTATTTTCGTGATTATATAAAGGTATTGCTGAAGAGAAACTGATATTTTGAAGATAGTTCATTTCATCATCAAAATTAAAACAGGTTGTATTTAAATACTTTAAAGACTTTTATGCTATTCTAACAGAGTTACTCACCAAATACCAAAGAGTTCGCTTCACTTTAAGGTCATCAAAGGGTAAAATTTTACAAGAGCAGTTTGAGGAGATGCGTGGCAGCACAGGAGGATGCAAAGACAGCTGTGGTTTAGTTGGCAGTGTTTATAATCATCCAATCCCATGATTGACGGTTTGATTCTTATTCCCACCTGTCTAATTTTCCTTGGGTAAGACGCTGAACTCCACGTTGTCAATTTGGGGTTGATCTTGTGATATGTGTGGGTTAAAGTAATTTTCAGCAAGACTGCTGAAGCTTTTAAAAAGCACAAAAAAACTTGAGTTCTGTTTATTATTGCTCTGAGTTTTGAGTAATGTCTGAAAAACTATCAAAACGCAGATCCGACGAGGAATGTAAACATTGTTTTACAAATTTTGTAACAGTATTACTGTGAAAATGTCTATAAATCCTGATAAATGAGTTATGAATTTCTTACATTAAAGAAGATGCAGCGCTAAAATATCCACAACATATTATTTTATTTTTGTGATTTGTAGATCCATCTCCAGTCTTTAGTGCTTTTATCCGTTGTAAGCCGAAGGTCAAGTGATCAGCTGGTCTGTTTGGGCAAACCATTCAGACACAAAGAGAACATGCAAATCCTCAGCACTTTATCAACATGACTTTTGACCAAATTAACCACCTCCAGTGTGACAGTTATTCAAAGGAACATCAAATAAACCAACAAATTACCAGACAACTAATTGTGGCACCCAGTCAAGGAATGTTTTTGACCACAGGCGCAGTTGATCATTTATTTTTTAGGTGTTTAACCAGTAGGATCCACCTTTTAATGTTGTGTGATTTAATTAAGGAGGAAAGCAATGATTAAAACCAAACGGCAACAGAACCACTCCTATCAATTTTTTGTCCCGATTGAAGCTTTTTTCAACATATAAAACACATTTAAAACTATTTTCTGGACCAGGAGAGTATATATGCTTTATTCAAATGCATGAGTAGTGTTTTTTTAAAGCAAAGCCCATGCTAAATCACACCACTATATTCACACCTATGTTCTTACGGACAACGTAAAATAACCCTGAGCTTAGAGATCCTGTAGGGGAAAGGACCAGTGACCATGAAGGGCTGCTTTCAAATGAAAGCATGCCCTGAGACTCTGGTCCTCAATGTTCCAACCTCACATTAGCAGATCTGCAAGTGCTGCACCTGCACAAGTTTGCATAATAGGTGAGATACATAACAATTAGACATGCCAGTCTTTGATAGTTATTCATCAACTGCTGACATGAAACATTAATTCCCTTTGCCAATTTTAATTAGTCATCTCTCCTAGTGAGAGCCGCTCTGATATTGCCGTATGTCTTTTATTAATTCAGATCGGTTTCTCTGATGTCAGCATATAAAATCTTGACAGGGGAGTCATGTTTCAATTGGGAGCAAGTCCGACGGATATTAAAGGGATATCATTCAAATTGTCAAGTAGTAGGTACTACTCATTTAGCATTTCGTCCCGGTTTTATAATGGTAAAGTTTAGAGACTTGCATCTGAGAACAAAATAGTGATCGTATATCATGTGAAATGTGTCAAGAATTTTTTTTTTTTTTTAAGTGATTGGCAACATGGTGTTGTAATGCTTAGCACTCTTGCCACATAGCAAGGTCTCTCATTCAAGTTTGGGAGTCTTTTTCTATGGAGTTTGCCCGTTCTCTGTGGTACATGTGCTGTCTGCAGGTACTCTCATTCAGGGTTTTTAAAAATGTGCTTTTCCATTGACCATAGGTGTGAGAGCCTGTGTGTCTGTTTGGCCCTGATCTATGAAAGCTTTGCACATATAAAAAAGGAGACATTATATGCACGCGCACGTGGAAGCTGCTCTGCCTGCAGGAGGAACGGGACGAGCGTACACAGGGAATAACTCAAACTATCAACTTAGCATGTTTACCCTCACGAGGACGGAATATCAGATTGTAGACATGTCTCCCAGGTCATGCAAAATACTGGGACGAGTTTATGAAAACAGGTTCATGTATAATGGAATTTATTGCTTCTGACAAAGCTTGCATTGTTCATGATTGCATTTCCTCTTGCCTCATGTGAAAAGACAAAAGCCAGTTCAGCTTTTAGCAGATACATAAGATGAATTTTCTCTACTGTCTCTTCATTAATTTTGTAAGCAAACCATTATTAAAACACATTTTCTGTGCTCCACCTCAAATTTCTATTTGTAGGTCAGATTCAGACAGATTTGCCACAATGATCCAATTAATTTGATAACTTTTCTTTTTGTGTAAATTCACGTTTGTGTTGAAAGTGGTCTGGCACTCCATTCAATCACTCCAGAGCAATCACAAGCAAAGCAACATGAATCTGTTTCCAGCGGATCGAAACACACACAAAACCCTCATTTCACAGCTCCTGTTTGCACATTATGTCACTCATAATAATAAGCTGGTATCGACTGCAGCCCCCTCCATCCGTAACTCGAAAAATATATCAGAAACTCTTATTGCTGTCGCTTCACAGCAGGAAGGGCTGAGTTCAAATACTGGCTGGGACTGTCTGTGTGGAGTCTGCATGTTCTCCCTGTGTGTGTGTGGGTTTCCTCCAGGCACTCCATTTTTCTCCTACTGCCTACCGATCTATCAATAAGTTTAAGAAATTTCCCCAAGGAGATAAAAGTGAAACAGAAAAATTCGATAAATTGATCGAAAAATACATCAGCTGTATTTATTGTGTCATATTGTTTGAGTGGAATATTTAAGAATCTCGTGCAATAATTTCAAAAAGAATTTACACTCGAGAATGAGGCCTCTGCTTAGCAAGCTCTCTCACCTTTAAGGAGAGGAGTGTGATCACATCTCTAAAGGTTTTACTCTCTGCTGCAACTCCTTAAAGTGATGACACATTCATTTATTGAAAACCCCACACCTCAGCATGGTCGCCTTTCATGCTGTAATATTACAGCAATATTACAGCTGGGACATCCTCTTTAAGATGTGACGGTATAGGGAAAAAGCCTATAATGGCCTCTCACAGTTGTCGTAGCGCACCTTTGGACCTAAATTGTTGTGTAATGATAAAAGTATTTCATTTGTTTTTTTAATTACCCTTCGCAAAAGCCAGTTTGACAGTACATTATGGAAAACAGCAGGCTGAAGATGTCCAGCAGCACCATGTAATTACATATCTGGAGCCTCAAACATCAAGTCCGTATGCTGTTCAGAGTGATTGCTGTGTATCTCTCCATTATGTATTTTGACTGCGTCCCAGGCCTTAGGGTAGGTGAAGAGGACTTCTCTTTGACAGATGATTAGTGGTGTTTTACGCCCCATAAATCCATCGTTCTCTAATCAGGATGAAATGCAGAGCTGGTTTCGGCTAAAGAGTCAAGTTTCAGCTTTTTTTTTTTTTTTTTTGCAAGGATTTTATCAGAATCATTAACAAAATCTGCTCTGGTGAAGACAATTACTGAAGAGACTTCATTGTTATTCAGGATGTCAACTTCCATAAGATTATTTTGTCTTGCGGCGCTCGTGTCTGTATTTTCCGAGGTAATTCATCCACAGACGTTGCAAGTGATTTCAATCACCGGATTTCATTGAGAGAATCATACAACAAATGGATCAGTGTTATGTGTATGCCAAAGCCAAAGTTTCTTCTCTCCTTCACAGTCGCTGCCAGGATAAGACGGCTAACGGCAACAGCCATACAATCTTCAAGTACAAATACAGCTAAGCCGCTAAGCTGATGATTGGTGTGGGAACACACTATGTAAGCAAATGACTTTGAGGAAGAGGAGGAGGAAGAGGAGGAGGAGGAGGAGGAGAAAGCCCTGCTGATTTCTCAATTATGCTTCCTCCTCAGGTTTTGGAAAAACAAACAAAAAAAAAAGCTGAATGATATCGTTGAGAGTCAACTGGGCCAGACCAGAGTCTCACCCCGAGGTGTTTTGGTCCAACAGAAAGGACTAAAAGAGGAGTCGAGGGCTCCTGCTGCTGTGGGACTACAGAGAACAAGGTTACACATTTGAACAATGTGAGGACTGTGCAGCCTGGCACCGACTGTAAAGACATCTTTCATCTGTTGTGGTGCATGGAGATGGAATGATCTCCGGATCTGACGCTGGTTTTCCATGAAATAAACATGCACAAATATGTATTCTACTGTGTTTGTATTTCACAGGGTAAATATGCCGGCTGAGGCGGACAGAGAAGAAGAGAAACCAGAAAGACATGCAATTACCACATAAAAAAAAGTGGAAGGAGCACACAAGCAATTGTTAAAAATTGAAATACAATTTTTTTTTCCTCCTGTTTCTTTTGGGGGATTTTTTTTTGTGTGTGTGTTTTGCTTTGTTATCGTACCCCCTCCCCAACTGACGCATATGTGCTGGGAAAGACGTGTGAATTTCAACTAATGTTTTAAACATGCAGGCACACTGTAATAAACATCAGCATTTGCATTCATACTGTGGTGATAAGTAGGTTACCCTAGAATAGGAATACATCCTCTGCGGTGCACCATTGTTGCTAAATACTTAATGGTGCTGCCAGTATCTTCAAGGAGCACCTGTCCCGTTGTTTTGTTAGTCTGATTAGAGTGTGAAAGAGCTGTAGGGAAAAAGAATCAATAGGGAGCTCCGTGTTAAGTCAACTCTGTGTGAACATAGTTTAGAATTGGTATATTTGTTTCTACGAAAAAATGGCCCACAAGAGTTTTTCTGCCATTATCTCATCAGGTACTAAACGATGTTAGCATTGAATGAAAAAAGAAAAAAAAAAAGAAAAACTATCTGGTGAACGATTTTAGTCCAGGAAGTTATTGATCCAAAGCAATGGAAACATCATCCCGGTGCTTCAACTGTGTGGAAATAAACACATCTATTCAATTTGTGTTGTTTGCCACTGAAAGATGTTGCCCGGGAGTCCGGAATGTACCTGCTATGGGACTGCTGAATATGTTTCAGAGGGTTGACTGAAATATTCTTATTGTTTTTAACTCAATTAAAACCTCAGACACATCAGGCTTATACAGTTCCATGCACAGAGCCACAGTCTGGAGTCTGATTCAACTTTAATGACACACATGTGCCTTTGATATCCGGTTATGAGGAGCCCTGTTGCTATGAATAAACCAATTAACAGGCTAGTTATTTCTACCTGAGGTGCCCCCGACTTCGAGAGAACACTTCAGCAAAAAAGTAGTTAAAGGTTTGGCTTAGAGCAAGACTCTTTGAGCAAACCTTTTAATCCTTTAAATTATATTTAAATTCTCAATAATTGAATAAAAGAAAAAGTACGAGCCACTGCAGTATTTTTACACTGAATGGTACACATAATGCCTTTTTCATATTACGCTGATGTTTAAAAACAGTCAAGAGCAGCTCTTCATCTTCTCTTCATGTTTCCTCAATTGAATTAAAATGCTTATTTTGCCCGTTTATGTGCAGACAGTTGTATGTTTAAAGCCGTTCACTGGAACAAAATACAATTCGGGTGTGCACATATGCAGATCTGCGCCGTTCAAACACCTGGTGGAAGGTACCCGCCACTCTCCCCCCTGCGCGGGGTGTGGGAGTTCTTTACCACCCCGCCGAGCTCTTGTCTATTTTCAGTGATAAGGTTTCCAAGCCAGCAATCACATAATTAAGACCCTTCATCATATTTATTCATCCTCAAAGGTTTCTGACAACCTACAACTGTTTTCCACCCCCACTGCTAAAACCCTGTACAAACATGAATACCCTTGGCAGTATCTTGATAATTTGATGCAGTTTGTCTTTGGCTTGATTTATCCTTATGAGAGTGAAAACACTGCACTCCGCATTGGCAGGGCTAATAAAAATATGAATCAAGGTTTTCACTTCTCGCTGGCAGTTGTGTGGCATGCATGACGAGACTCACCCATTCTCAGCTCGCACGCTGCGCTGGCAGAGGCCGCCTCACTGAAAGCCTCACACTCAGCTGGCTGGAAATGGCCTCAGTACAAGACGAAGATCTAATCATTAATGTATAATTCCAGGAACCCATCAGAGTAATACACTATCATCCCGCTTGCTATGAAAAGTTTATAAGTCTGTTACAGTTGTCTGTGGTCACTTTAAAAGCGTTCATGGATTATTTAAACAATGCCAGGGACCAGCATAAAGGGGAGCCTATCAACTTCACACCACCAGGCTGCATGTGTCCATCTGAAGCCCCTTGCATGTGAGGCATTGAACTTTCAAGTTTTATTTTTTAACTTTAGGTCTCTGGCAAGAGAAATCTCTGCATCTTTTATTTCTCAGCACTGTGAAGGAAACAGAATGTGAAAGTGTCTTCGCTCCATTTTAGGTCATTTTCAGTTGGAAATAAGGACATTTTACTGTTCTTGAAGGAGAGTCAAGAATAAAAGAAAAATCTGTAGGCTTTTTTATGCCGCGTTTTTCTTATCTTTTTCTTTCTTTGATGGATTCAAGTAATGTTGTACATTTTTATGAAATCCAGTAATATACTCTCACACTTTGTACTCACATAGATAGGACAGCAGTTAGATAACTGTGGACCTGGAAGTTTGTGATCCGTGTTACTACCTCCATCAATCCTGCAGTGCGTGGATTCGCTTGACCACTGATGTCAACTTTTGCTGTTTGACCCATTTTTGAGGTTTTTCTTCTTTTCTCTTCTTCTTCTCTCCCTCTCACTCTTTTTTCGTGGTGGGAAGGGCTTCTGATGAATTTATTTGAAATTAGGATGTTGTTGACCATCTGTCCTAAAAATTTCTAAGTCATTTTTTTTTTTTACAAAATAAATAAACAAACAAACATGTTTGGCAAGCATTTATTAAAAATGAGAACACCTTAGAGAATTCTCATCACAATCCAACCCCTCCCCCAACTCCGATTTATTTTCATGCAAAACAAATCTCCGTCCCCGTCCTTCTCATGTTTATCACCACCGCTACGTCAGGCTGAATGGCCATCACCAGTTTGTCAGTCTGAATCTTGAAGTCCCACAGGATATTGGCTTGGTTGTTCTCCACTACTTTCGGGGGTGTGCTCCTTCTAGACTCTGGGGTCTCAAGTCCGTACTCTTCATAGATGTTTATGTATACTATACCCACAACCTGGCTCTGGCGTTCCATGTATGCCTTTCCTGCCAGCATCTTGCACCCTGCTGTGATGTGCTGTACTGTTTCAGTGGCTTCCTTGCACAGTCTGCACCTGGGGTCTTGTCTAGTCTGATACATCCCGGCCTCTATTGATCTTGTGTTAAGGGCCTGTTCTTGTGCAGCTATGATCAGTGTCTCTGTGCTGTCTTTCAGTCCTGCCTTTTCCAGCCACTTCTATGTTCTTTCTATGTCAGCTACTTCTTCAATTTGTCGGTGGTACATGCCATGTAGGGGTTTGTCTTTCCATGTTCCCACCTCTGGTTCCTCTTTCTCACAGGGTTTCACTTTTCTGAGGCATTCACTTAGCGGGTTGTCATTGGGGGCCATTTTCTGGATGTATTCTTGGAGGGATGATGTCTCCTCCTGGATTGTAGCTTTGACACTCCCCAGTCCTCGGTTTCCCTCGCTTCGCTTTGTGTATAGCCTCAGGACGCTGGACTTCAGGTGGAACCCTCCGTGCATTGTGAGGAGTTTCCTTGTCTTGACATTGGTAGCTTGCATCTCTTCCAGTGGCCAGGATATTATCTGATTACTGGTAGGGCTTACGTGTCAATGGCCTGGATTTTATTCTTGCCATTCGGCTGACTGTTCAGGACCTCTGTAGTTATTTGGCTGTGGCTGACCTCCGGATTTCTTCATCGTGGTTACCATTTGCCTGTGGTATCCCCAGGTATTTTTTTGTTTTCCACATCTCTTATGTTGCCTTCAGGTAGTTCAGCCCTTTCAGTAGTGATCCTTCTCTCCTTGATACCATCCATTCACAATTGCCTAGTTTGAATGACTTCCCAATGTCATTGCTGCATATCCTGGTGAGGTGAATGAGGGAGTCGATGTCCTGCTCACTCCTGGCATACAGCTTTATGTCATCCATGTAGAGGAGGTGACTGATGATTGTTCCACTGTGGAAACATTACCCGTATCCACTCTTGGTGATGATCTGGCTGAGGGGGCTCAGGCTTTTTCAGAACAGCAGGGGGGGGGGGGGGCAGAGAGTCTCCTAGGTGTATCCTAAATTTGGTGCTCACCTCTGCCACTGGGTTCGAGTTAGCTTCCAGAATTGTCTTCAATAGCCTCATTGATTTTCCCAGGAAGGTTCTCAGTAGGGAGCAACAGGCCTGTTGTTTCAGGCATTCCAGAATGCATGTGTGTGGCATTGAATCATAGGATTTCTGGTAATCAATCCAGGCAGTGCACAGGTTGGTGTTTCTGGTTGACAGGGTAGTTGCACAAGACTGTAGTGCTGAATCAGGCTATAGACCAGTAGTTGGATGGTATTGTTCCCTTCCGGGGGTCCTTCCTGATGAGGACTGTTCAAATTTGGGTTGGTTCCCTTCTTTTTAGCAGCTGGATCAGTTGGGCTGCCAGGCGGTCATGGAGTGCAGTTAGCTTCTTCAGCCAGTAGGTGTGAAATCCTGTCAGACCTCGGGCTGTCTATTTCTTAAATGTTGCCTCTCTTTTATGGATTTCTACTGTTGTGATGACTACTGATTCTTGTTGTGGGAGGTTACAAGGTTCTGCTCTCAGGTCTGCTAGCCACTGTGCATTACTGTTGTATGGCACCTCGTCCTCCCAGATACTCTTCCAGTATTGCTTAGTCTCTGCCCTGGGTGGGTCTGCTGTGGTCTTACTGTCCTGCCTTTAAGAGTATATTTTGCAGTATTGTTGGAGAATTTTTTTTTTTTTTTTCTCCTGGCTTCCACTTCTCTTGTATATCTCTTTAGGCAAGTAGCTAGGGCTGTGAGCCTTTGCTTAGCAGTCTCAAGTGCCTCTGCTGTGTATTTCTTGGGCAGTTCCTTCTTTTTAAGCTTTACACCTCTGTTCAGTTCTGTCAGGAGGCTAACTTCTTTCCATGTTGCCTTGATTGTTGCTTTGAGCCTTCTTCTGACTTCTGGCTACTCATGCTGTCCATCTTCTAGCCAAGCATCTCTAGGATGACTGATGCCATAGTGCAGACCAGCTGGTTGGTCTCGGTGATAGTATGGGTAGGGATACTTAGCATTGCCTTGTTTACATCGTCGAGTAGAGATCCTTCAGGTATTTTGTTCTGGCAAGCAGGTATTCATGTTCCCCCAGGACTTTTTGATCTTCTGTTTTAGGTCAGCTGCTCTCCCTTTGAGCGGTTCTCCTATTGGGGCTTGGTACCCAGTCTAGCTGTTTGACCTGATTCCTCCTTGCCGTTGCATATATACTCCATCAATGCCATGTTTTTTGATATTTATAGATTTCACTTATATAGTACTTTTTCACTACTTGATCAGTCCCCAGCACACTCCGAGTCACATTCACATGTCAATAGGAGTGACTGTCATATTAGGTGCTCAATCCATCCATTGAGAGCAGCGTCTTGCTCATGGACACTTCGACAAAACAAGAGCAAGAGGAATTGAACCTGCAAATTTCTGATCAAGAGAGAACCTCTCAGTCAATCGAGCCACAGCCAGCTCTTACTGCTGAGGCTCTCTGAAATCCTCGCTCATGGTTTTAACATCACTAACCTAACCTTGCATGATTTCAGTGTTATTCACAACATTTTATTGGAATTGCCAGTGTGATGACAGGTCTCCATTGAAAGATAAAAATCAAATAACTCTGAGGAGGAAAACCTGGAAACCTTTGACCATATGAGTGGTATGTTGGTTTGTTGCCTGTGTTGATAACATACCTTGATGGAAAGGCCAGGGTTTAAAAGCTGTTGTACAAATCCAATCAAAGAACTAACAAAAAGATTAAGTGAGGTGGTGGTCTGAGACACTCTAGCCGAGCTGTAAACCTTGTGCAGCTGCATTCCAGCGCAACATTTCAATAATCTGTGAAGCCATCAGAGGAAAGGCCTCATTTATATCATCTATTGTAAACAAATTAAAGCCCAAAGAGCAAGTTTGATATAATTACTCCGAGTAGATCACAGGAAAAAGCTTCACACATAGCCCTAATGACTGCTGGGTAAATGACTAAATAAATATGCACGTTTAAAAATAAGAGTGGGTTCACTTCCAGTTTTCTAGTGAAGTGTGCCACAGTTCTGGTGGCTAGGCATGCTGCCAGCACCAACTCATGAGGGTGTTGTGTCGTTAACAAACAAGCCCCGCATAGCTCCATTCTTTGCCTCCTACAATTTAAAACACAAGATGGGAGTGTGTGCCAATGACAGAGCAGGGAGAGATGCCAGGGACTGCACAATGTGGGGGAAGTACTAATGATCAACAGTCCCTTCTAAAACACACAGCTGGAGCGGCAAGACATAAGGGAACCGTAAAACACGCCTGCCTCGCTCTAATTTATCAAATTGTAGTCTCTTAATTGTAAAACTGTCTGTCTGTCTGTCTGTCTGTCTGTCTTTCCCTCCATCCATTCATCCTTATTGTTTGATATTCTGTCCAAATAAAATTCAAATGTTCCCAATACGAATAAGACTGCTGGCCAGCCCCCTGTCTTAATTGACTCAGCCTCACCACATATCACTCGTGTTCAGTCATTTCACTCTCATCTAGAACAAGCTGCTATTTAAGGCAATTACCCCAGAGGACGAAAATGTTTTCCAATACCAAAACAACGTGCATCACCATTGTTATGAACGAGGAACAATTTTCCAAAACATTTCATGCATAGCCGCTAAGTCCATGGAGTCTTGGGCCATTGAATATCCTTATTGCAGCTAATTCATCCAAAACTTTGAGAAAGCGTTATTTAGAAATATGCACCATGAACAACCATCATTCAGAAAGACTGCCGCCTGGAATGCCGGGAAATTGCTATTATGCTCTGAAGGCATCTTCTTATTGAGATGAAGTTAATTAGGAATAAGTCTTCTGTAAACTAATTATCACGGCAGCTATGCTGTTCACAGGACATCTTTCAGAGAAGATGGGTTTACCTCACCTCTGTTGAAAAGATGTCAGGCTTTCACTGTTGTGCATTTTATCACGCCATTCTCAGCAGACCAATAATGTGTATGGTGAAGTTTGACCTCGATAAAGTTCAGGAGTTAAACCATTATCTGTGAAGATCTGAATGACATCTAGGTGAATCAATTTTGTGTCATTACAATTCACTCTCTTTTCATTCTGCCTGCTAATACTGCGTTCTAAAAGTCATTTACACAATCAATACGAAGACGATGTTTTAAACAGGATATTAAGAAAGATAAGATGCCGCTGTGTCAATATTTAATAGCAATTTTCACAGTGTCTCCATGGATACGTTGTCAAATGGTCTGAAACTCTCATCTCCGAATGGCTAGAACTGTGCAAATGGATTTTTAAGTGTAAAAACACGCTCACACTGCAGCAGCCTCAGTTTTCTATCGTCTGTGTGGCATCTGGCACGGGCAATAATTATCACTGGGGTTCACATGACACCTGAAGTCAGACTTCTTCCCCAGTATCAAGTTTAATTAGTTGGATGTACCGAGTCTGAGGAATGAACTTGTGTTTAGGAGTGAGAGTGTAATGGTGACAAGCTCCTTGATCCCTGGCCTTCGGTCATCACCTGAGGGAGCTCCTCTCTAAGACGCTGGAAGTAAGAGAGTGCTCTGTTTGCCCTCAGGAGGATCATAGCAGCCTGCCTCTAGGACCGGACATCTTGTTAAGGCTCAGTGGCTCACGTTGAAAATGACTGACTTGAGTGGGAATTTCAGGATGGGACCCCGGCTATCTAACAAGCCAATCACAAAAGCCAATTAGGTCTCAGGCGTTTCTTCAGGGACACACAGATTCTGGAGCTCTTGGAGGTGATTCTTGCCTGGGCCCTGGACAAGCACCTGAAGTAAAATTTCAGTGTTTTCCGTAGAAGAGCAAACTTTAATTCTTGATCAATCTCACCAGTGGACCGAATCAGATTTCCCCTGGTCCTTCGGACATGAACTGAATGCAACAAAGCCTTATTTAACTCGGTGTTTTGACAACTTTCTGATGCTTTTCAACAGGATCAAAGTGACCGAGCCATTTCTTAAATCCCTTAATACTGTCAGCTTCTGAAAAAATAAGACAAAAATGTTACCCAAAACACTTATGGATTAATGATGTTTATATAAGCCCCATTTACATGACTACATTTCAAGGGAGAACATCCCAGGCCACGAGGTGGCGCTGTTGGGTGTTTATGTCATGAAACCACACATGGATGTGAATTGGATCTACAACAAAACTAGAAAATGGAATGGAAGTCATGACACTCTGGAAGCTGCCACGTTTGTTAGCTGTGCACGAGCAGAAGAACTGTTTACCATGGCGTTGGCGCACATGCAATCGAGCAGCGCTCCTGCCATCTCTTTGGGCAGAGTTGAAGCGTCTCATTGGCTCTGGGCACAACGGAAGTTTTGTCTTTTCATTTTTTTTCGTTGTTGTGTAAACAGGTCCCTGAACAGATTGTAATTGTTACTAAAATATCTATCTATTGAAGAAAATGTTCTTTTGTAACCAAATGAGACCATTCATTCAATGAGATACCTAAAAAAAAACCTAATAAAGTTTCACTTGGATCCTGTTGGCACAGAGACTCAGTGTCTGTGCCTCTTCTTTGAGGTCCAGTTACATCAGGGTTTGCATGGTTTTGTTGGACTTGCACAGGTTTTCTGTGGACACTCCAGTTTCCTTCTGCATTCCAACAACATGTGTCTGAGTTTTGTCAATAGAAACAGTGTGAGTGTGTGTGACTGTCTGTCTCTCTATGTTTGCCCTCTCGAACACTGCCAACTTGTCCAGGGTGAACTCTACTTTCACCAATAGTCAAGCATGATCTGTTCCACCTGCCGTGACCCTGAACTGGAGATTAAATCACACACACACAAAGACTCAGTGAATCTTTCTTCAAAACGTGGCAGGTGAATATTCAGCTCATATTTTCTTCATTGAATAATGCTTCAGGGTAGCACACTCTGTCTGTGTTTTTACTAATACAAATAATTGTGATGGCCACAGCTATTCTATCCTTCATTTTCAGTTGTTAGTATTCTTTCATGACGCTTTGTTCCCTGGGTACATTTTACCTTTGTCCTTCACACCTGTTATTCTTATCAGCATAAGCATGCAGGCAGTTACAAGAGTCATTTCTCAGTCTGTTTATTAGGTTGCCTTTAAAAGTCTTGAGAGTATTTCTCTTGCCGCTTCCCTGCTCTCAGTGGCTGGGGATCAATTGGTCAAATTGGTCTTTTATCAGTTACTATCACTCAGATGTCCCTTTTGCTAAAATTTCAGATATGTCTTCAGTTTTATCCATAATTTGTCAAATGCATATATTCCCACCCAGTGGTCACACCGGAAAATCAAGACAATTAAGGTTAATAGTACATTTCAAAAAGACTCATTGTAACACTCAATCTTGTATAATAAATTGTGTATATTTACATAATTTCAGTGGATTTTATTGCTGAGAAGCCATCAGAGTGTTTAGTTTTTATCGGCATTAGATCAGCCATGACATAAAAGCTGAAATTCACATCTTCACATCCAGCACGTCGATCTTTGTTCCAGCAGCTGCGACCTTGGACAGCGACCAGTTTGGAAGGTCCTCTTTCCCAGTTCACAGCGTTCGCACAGAAATAGCAAACAAGTATCGCGGCTCCCTCCTGCAGTTCTGCCTTATTGCTGCTGTCAGTACAGAAGAGAAACAAACAAACCTACACACACATCAACCACGAGGAGGAAGAGGTGAAGCTCAGGAAATACATTTATGCACATTTGTTGGACAGCCGGTCCATTAACTTCTGCTGTTAGTGTGTCTCAGAATGCCCTAAGTTACTATGAAGCTATATTGTTTGCATGATAACTCTACTGCACTGGAATGGTGAGAGGGGGTATTCTCATTTATGCTGATAAGTACGATCAAAAACAAGACAGCAGTTGTTTGTTTTCGGACCCACATGGTGGTGTAGCCGTTTTCTCACCTGAAGAATATTGCGGGCTATTAAAATCCTCACACTGTAACCATGTTAAGATAAATTATTCCATCTGGAAAAATGGGACCTTTCCTTTTACTCATAAACCCGCCATTAATCTAAGCAGGGAACCTGGAAGAAAGAGGTTTAAGTATTATTTTTGTTGTTATTGAATGAACCTCAGGGTAAAACTGCATCAGCATTGTTTCCACTCTCCTGGTGTTCAGTTCTGAGTTTTTCTTTGTATTTCTGGGTGTGTTAATGTCTCCACAGTGCTTGACTTACTACCTTGTTCCCAGTGTTCCCTGGGAGCACAGCGGGAAATGGTGCTTGTGTTGTCATTCCCCCTATGTTTCCTGTTTTCTTTTGTGCAGTAATATGTTGTCATGTTTCAATAATATCACTTCTCTTGCTCCCTGTGAGTTACGACTCAGTCTCTGTCTGATCACCCAGAAAAACTCCTGTGTCGTGTTGTCCTCTCTGTCTCTGGGGTCGTGTGTGTGTTGTTTTGTGCTTGTGTTGGCTAGATTCCCTGCTATAAAAAAAAAACAACAAAAAAAAAACATGTAATACACTCCTCTTATCAGCTGTGTGCCCCCCTGTTGGTCCTCTGGTTTTCCTTCCTGTCGACCGGCATGTTACTCTCTCGCTCCCACAATCTCAATCATAGTTTGCTTATTTCTGAACTTTGTTTTTATTTGGTGTTCCAGACTGTTGTCTTCATTAAAGATTGCAGTTTCTTAAGTCTGAGTTTTGTGTTGGCTCATCTACCAGGGGTTTCTGACAACTGCGCTGTTGTTCCAGATCAAAGTAGATTGGCTGCTGTGTCGGACTCACAAAAAAAAAAGTGAAGAAAATCACAGTGGCCAATGGTGGACTTCTGCAATGACAGGACTTGTATTTTTCTCAAGTTTTCTCTGGGATGTCTCTTGGCTCTTTGATCCACACTCTTCAGAGCAGAAATAAGCACATCGGCACTGCCTTCATGGAGGAAAAGAGAGAAAAAGAAACCTTTTGGTCAAGCAAGGATCAAGGAGGAGAAGCTCTCGTTAATGGACCTGCAACAGAGGAAAGGCGCCAAATGCCATGACAGGACACCAGATTTAATGAAGACAGGACCAAGTTAGAACTACTACCAACAGCCACAAGTTTTACTGGTTCATCTCCTGTCTTTATAAAGTGCAGGATTTTACATCGGCGTTACGTACAAGGCAGAGATACGGTTTCTCTTTCCCCCTGAGGCCCTGTCCAATATTCCAAATCAACCCCTCCTGTTGTGAAATGAAGGTGTTAAGAATAGTGGATCATGTTGTAGCACCTACTATCTCCATGTTTTTGCCAATCTGTTAAGAAGACACTATTGCATCATCCTCAACACCCTCCTCCAAGTAATTACAGTCATGCTGAACGTTGGCTTCTTCTTCTGGCCTCAGATTTTCTGTAATATTCAGTAATATTCAGACATCTGTAGATTGCGCTGTAGCATTGCCAAGCCCTTGTTACTGATGCCAGCAAGTTCTTATTTATTTATTTATCTATTTATTTACCACTAATATTCAGTGTCACTCTGCAGTCTTATGGTTATTTTGGAGGAAGATGCAATCGTCTTGACTGCTGCTGTCAGAAACAGAAGACATAGAACGGCAGAATATGTACAACTATATTTGGCAAAATGAGTAAATTCAAGGAGTCGTTTGTTTCTCCATATGTTCAGACGGCTTGAATACAGTAGATGTTTTGTCCAGAGGTCAACAAAGAGGATATGTTAGACTTTTATTTGCTTTTGCATTGATTTTGTTTTTGTTCTAGTCATTGTCTATCCTGTTTTAAACACAAAACACACGAGGTGGTTACTATAGTTTCACTCCCATGTGTGTCTTGTACTATTCCTTAAAGGGAAGAGCATTTTATGAAGGGATTAGAGGCGACTGAGTCATCTTGTTTCGTTGAAACTAGAGTGAGAATATTTCAAAGATCAACTGAGCCAAACAAGATGAGCGCGGAGGCCGCCTTCTTCAAGCCACACCACACTGCAGCGGCACTGTTGCTGGATAATCCACAACTTTATTGTTGAACATGAAAGCAACTCAATCTTGTTATCGCTTGTGCACCAACATCTCCTTAACAAAAGGACTTCCCCAAAGCCTTTGCCATGGTTCAATCCTAATAGTCTTAGCAGCATTAGACTGAGAAGAGCGACAAAAGGAAGATCACACTCTCCACCTCCACAATTAAAAAAAGATTAGGGGCAGGCCACAAATCCACCGCACGACGAAACCAGGTGAGGAATGCTGAGTGCGCCTGCTTTATTGAACAGAGGAATTTCACAGCAGCATATTAAAGTCAGGATTTATCTGAAAGAGATGACATTATTTGTCTGATCTTGCATTAACAGTAATTACTCACCTTAAAAACCACCTTTTCCCCCCCTAACAGTCTGGATTACGCTATAATGGCAACATAGTGAAAGCGATTTGTCTTCTATTGCTACATAAAATAATGCCCCCTCCCTAAAAAAAAAAAAAATAATAATAATTTTAAATGATCTTTCCATATGTGATATAACACTAAGGTTTATAGGAGATACATACATTGCAAAATAAAATAAATCAGACTTTGCCTGAGCAATGCTGCGTTCCCTCAAACCTTTATGATCAGAGATGAGTTCATCCTCACTGTGGGGCCGCATCATTTTTTTAGAAATATGCATCAGAAGCCGCCCAACATAACTTATCCTTTTCTCACTGACTCCAAAATGGAAAAAGATGTTATACCAAGTAAAGACTTTCTTCCAAGTGGTAATTGCAGTCGTCTCACAGCTCAGAGACTCCTGGGCTGAAAAAGCAGGTGGATGCAAACACGTTTGCTTGTTTTCCTACAATCTGTGGAGGTTTTGGCTTCATATATTTTCGGTGAAGTTTAGGTTAGGTTAGCTCAAATGACTAGTTCAGTTTTTGCTCGACTTTAGACATCATGTACTAAGTGGACCAAAAACAGCTTCCATAGTGAAGTGTGGGACATTTTTGAATATCTATAAAGACGATAGAATCAGAAAATCCTGCAGAGCGTGTATGGAAAAAAAAAAAGAAGAAAAAGCTAAAAGCAGGAACACTTTCACCTACACTCACTCAAGAACAAAAATCTGCTCTTATGTTAAAATTGATTTAAAGGCTGTCAATGAAATGTTCCCCGGGAAGTTTCAGAGGTGCAGCCATTGTGTGAGGTGCACGAATAACCAAGGGACGTATCAAAAGGATGCTGTCAGTTCTTATTTCATTGCCATATTGGTTGATGTCATTTTATTGTGTGTACTGTGAAGCCTGGGGAAGCTGTGGTTTCTACAGCTTTCAACAAACCCTGTCCCTCCATTTGATCACCGCTAATTCATAAGTCAGCAGTACGACAGAGGAAAGCATGCCGGGGTGAGAACACTTCCCATTTAATTTGACATAATTTGACGTTTATTCAACAAATCTCTCAGTTTTTGTCACAAAACGATATCTAAATGATCCATTTTTACTATAAACATGTTATTTAGACAGATGAATAGTTTCGGTTCTGTTGTGACGAGAGCAGTGTTGCATAGTAATTCCGCTTGGTGCTGTTATTCTGCAGGTCAGAAAAAATTAAAATTTGAAGAGATAGTTCAGTGTAGTTCATTATTTTAAATTACATAAACAAAAGAGTGTTTTGTGTTGCAGTTCATTTTACATCTGAATAGTGTGTGTGGATATTGTACTAAAGCAGTCTGAGTGGAGATGAATTGACACATTAGTGCCGGGGCTCTTTAACGATTTGTCAAAGGAAATTAGAGCGAACTGCTCTTTATGATGGTGCCGCATAGGAAAGTAACTGGGGGAGAATAATTCAGTCTCAATTCATTTCATGCTGAAGGCAGGTCAGGGTTGAATTGCACCATTTGGCTTTCAAAACTAATGTCCATGCATATCTCCATCGCCTGAACAAAAGCTCAGGGTGGCCTTTATGGATCCTGGAAGACGGGTGTGGGGAGGGCTTAGCCTAATGCTCATTGCTGGAGATGATCACTGACAGCTATAACCTTAAGGCACTATTACCACCAGCAGCAACCATCACTCGGTTATTACGTTCAGCCGTGTACTTTAATGGGTTTGCCATTGTAGCTATGCTGCCCCACCGGTGGGTCTCCCCATAATTATTACTTAGTAAGTCAAACATGTTAAGGCGCACACAAACACAAAGTCGCTTGTAAAACATTGCACATTGAAATGTTATGCAGCAAAACCAGAAAAGCTTATACAACGTGCTGTATTATGTCGCTGCGGCGCTGCAAAGCCGAGACATTCTATATTAAGCAAGAAGCAATTCCCAAGTATTTTAACAGCAATCAGGACTTTCAGTGTTTCTGCTTCAACACATTTTATCTAGAAGATGAGCCAATCCTGAGAGAGCCAGTGCACCCAATGCAGCCTCCGATTAGAGTTCACCCTTCACATGGTAAAGAACAGGGTGATATTGACTGCTTCCACTTCGCTGGAGTTAGTCGAGATTGACATATAATGAAAGCACAGCAGGAAGGAGAAAACAGGGAGAAAAGTATACATGCTTTCTGGGGGCTTTCAAACACCACACTTCTCTACCATTAGCTCTGAAAATCTCTCCGCCGTTTTTGTAGGTACACTGTACCTAATTCTATCTTGTCCTTTTTGACCTTCCTGCAGATTCAGGTAGAGCAGATATTGTTTCCATTATGTCTTGTAATGTAATGATGCATGTAATAGTTATAGGTTTATACGTACTAATTTTGAACAGGAATCAGTGATACCACTGCAGTTTGATCATATCATGCGGAAATAATGAGAGAATAATCAGATCGTGAATCAGATTTCTGTTTTAAAGATGCCACTGCTGTGTGCCGGCTGGGCGTTGCTCTAGTGCAGCGCGGAGCAACTCTCATTATAACTGGCTGTTCATATTGTCTCTCAAAGCATGGACAAATCATCGATCATGTTTCCTTCATATCTACTGAGGAAGACTTATTTCACACCAAACATGTGGATATATTCATTCATATGCGTGTGTTTGTGTGTGTGTGTGTGCGTGCATGCAATTAACAAACTCATTTTGTGAAAGCTGCAGGGAGCAAAGTTAAAGAGCCACTTGTGGCCTCGGAGCCAGGGGTTGTGGACCCCTGGTATGGAGGAAAAAAAGGAAGGCACAGCTTGTTTTCACTCTAATCGCCTCCACTGTGGGCCCTGGAAGGTCCCTGAACCCCTGAATGCTCCCCAGGGGCCACAGAGTGGCTGCTGCTTCCAGATGGGTTAAACACAGAGGAGAAAATCTCACCAGACTACTGTTTACTCAAGACAAAATAAAAGACTTCTCCATCTTTGGGGGAGCCTAAAAAGTATTAACAGGTAACTTCGGGTCACTGCAGTCATATCTCATCTATTTGGCAATATTATCATCTCAGAAGTGAATTTTGAAAAAAAGAAAAGAAAAGGAAAGCAGTGGCCATCAGACGGAGAGAGGAGGAGATCAAAAGGAAGATTATATAAGCACGGATCGGACTGAATAGCTAAGTGGAGGTGACGAACACAATGGATGGTGTCCTCGGCTCAAAAAACGGAGAACACAAATACATGGAGCTCCCTACTGGGGAAGAGTTGATCATTTAAATGACCAGGCAGCAGATACCACTCTGTTTTGATCAAATCACACACACAAAAGAAAAAAAAAATCATTACATGAATTAAACAGTGATTTTTTTTGTTGCTGTCACAATAATTGGCACCTTTATAGTGAAATCTGCTGCCAGAAACATGTCGATGGAAGACACATAGAACACCAACATTTCTGAAGTCTGTCTAAAGTCACTTACGCTCAGGGCACGAGGCAAAACTTGGTCAGAGATCTGGGTGCCGAACATGGGGTCGAGAAGATTTTCAAACCGGCAAGTCCTGAGGAAGCTCTCGGAAATATTTAACGGACTCTGAAAAGCGAGGGCGCCTCTCTGCCCACTTCAAGGTCACCGCCTTCTGAAGTGGGATGTTGCCGAATGTTGCCAGCAAACAGGCTGGGAATTCAGCGTCGTCGTCTCATGCCATGAAACCTGCGGCTTTAAAATCTTTCCACTTCTGCGCCGTGCGGTCTAGAAATGCACAGGAAAATATAGAGTTCCCGCTGATTGAACTGTTCTGTGGTGGAGAATTGCAATCATAGTATTGTATTGTAATTTATTACAAACCCGGTCTGCGTTATTAAAATTACTATAATTTTAAAAGATTTCAATCTTTCTAAAAGTAATAATTTCTCAACGACAGTGTGACAGAAAATGATGAAATTCTTAACATAAACAGTGATGAATTGAAGAGGAGAAATCTCCAGAACTATTTTTCCAGAACTCTTTTTTCATTAATATTTTATCACTCTATCAGGAAACTGACCTGCCGTCTGAAATTACCGCGGATGATACAGACTGAGGCGTAATTAAAAAACAATTAGGAGAATGTGGCGTGCTAAGAGCACCTTCACCTCCCCTCAGCTGAACCAGGTCATTAAGCACCCTGCTTATGACTTTTAGACATTAAAAATACAGGTGTGTGAAGGCAGAATTCATCACTGTGTGACGAGGATTAGATTCACTTCAGTCCCACAATGCAGAAAATCATACGATGCTACACAGCAAAAATATTAATAATAATAATACACAAAGTGTGTATCGTATGGGACTGACATTCACTAGCAGATGCGTTTCTGATAAATGAATTTAATGACTCAGCGTATGGAGCACAGGAAGCTCTGCACGGGTTCACATTATTACTGACATAAAAAGTATCAAATGTTTCCCGCTGAAACCTGCCAGGTCTGTATTTTAATATAAAGTGCTTCTTTTTATAACTTCAGACAATGAAAACGAGCTAAAAATAAAAATAAGCCTTAATACGAGCCACTCTCATGCATTGCTGGGAGGCATTTAAAAAAAAAAAAAAAATCTTTGGAGTCTTTGTATTGAAACCAGCTTCCTTATTGGCCTCCTTGTTTAATTTTTGCAACCCAAGGAAATGAAAAAAGGTTTGTTTTTTTTTTTTCATCTCCTATTTTGTCTCCTCTTTTTGTCGCTGTCGTCATCCCCTCCAGCTCTGGTAAGGTCCATAATTTCACTTGTGTATCACTGAGCGCTCTCTGTTTACTGGCAGTTCTTTTAAATTAAAAGTTACAATCTGGCTGTCAAGCAGTTGTTTGTGCCTCGTAGCAATAGAGTCATCAGCTATTTGAGTGAAGATGCACCCTCTTCCCTGTTGGTGCTCTGTGTGAATAAATGGCAGTTGTCTGCCAATATCACTTTGCATTAATTAGCCTGTGGTCTAAATTCATTGGATCACAATATCCGTACACACACATACACACACACTCGTAGCCTGGCACAAATTGGCTCCTGTGTTTGTGTCCGCCCTGCGCAACCCTGAATACTCTCCTGTCAAACACCAACATGTTCAGCTTGAACCGGGGTCAGAGTTCACCCGTCGTGTCAGCGATCTGCTCGCGCCCTTTAAGCTCTTGTTCACGCACACGCGTGGCCTGTAATATACTCACAACAACGCTGTTATTTCACTGCAGGACAAGAGAGACACATGAAAGGTGTAACAAGCCCTGTGATAAAAAAAAGCTACTGAGCTGATAGTTCAAAAACCACCCATTGATCTGGCGGTGTTTATTTGTTGATTATTGCAATGATAATCCGGGGTTTTCACCGTGCGTTTGTTTCCCGACACGCTCAAATAACATGCACTTGAGGGTTAATTGTCGCCTCTGAAATTGCTGGTGGATGTGAAAGTGAGCATGTTTGACTCGGCCTCTCCGTGTTCGCTCCGTGCTGGACGGGCGACCGGTTCAGGGCGCACGCTGCCTCTGTTCTAACATCCCGCAACAATAAAGGCTCCTTCTGATTCAAGGTTGCATACGCATAGAGATGCACACAAAGTCCTCCATTCAGGCTCCATGTTCATTTAAGCCATTCTTCTCTTTGTCTTGTGGAATCATACAGATGATCCAACACAGCAGTGAATGAGGTTGAACTGACTGACCGAACGTGCTGCAGCGTTCGGAGGACACGTTGTATAAGTTGGAAACTTGGATAATCTGACCATTCCCAAAAATCCAAAAATTCCACCTTTGGAGTCGTTTTCAGAGCTTTGCTTTTTCGAGCGCTGTTGACATTAAAACAGATAACCAATTTACAATGAAAGTTTTCCAATTTCCATTTGAAAACGCCGTTCTGTAAGTGGAGCGAAGACGTGCAGCATGACAGAGAGACGATCAACCGACCGATACAATGCGTGAGAAACTTTCACTTTTTTTTTTTGTACTGGGATATTTTAGCACGATAGATACTGACATTTATGTAAAATCAGGTTTGAAGCTATATTATTTAACCACAGAGCACACAGCTGATTGATGTAAGCATCAGCCCCGAGGGCAGCGCTGCACACGGCACAGGCTTTCATACCAATCGCTGAGTTAAAACCCAGGGACGCGCTTTATGAGTGATGCCATGTTTGTAATGCTGTCAAAGGTAGCAAATTCTACTTTTTATTCATCTTGTTTGTCAGCCAAAAAGCTGTTTTTAGTGGAACAAAACAGCGCCTCTGTGCTATTTTCTTCTGTTTCATCTGAAGTACTTTATATTCTGTATTAGAAAAAAAAAAAAAGAATCTTTTTTTTGTTGACATTTTCATGATACATCAGGTTCATTCTCTGCAGAACGGCTAATGTCTGATTGTGGTGAAGTGTTCCACGGATTTCAGTGAAAGAGAGCAGTGAGAAAGCACATGTGAGTGAGGTAGGGAAGGCGGATTGTTTCTGGAGTGGTAAACAGGCGTGACCAGCCTGCTCCGACTGTGTTAGGACGACGGATTTCTTCCTAACAAGTTGCTGCAGCCTCACCAGCTGTGATCCAATGTCTCACTGCCTTAATAATCCCGCCGTACGGGGAACCTCACAGTATGAATACCAATGTCAAGGCAACTTCTCCCAAATATATATGAAATGATTTAAACATGATCTGTTGAAGTGAGCAATATGTACTCATGCTGGGAAAAGTTGGACCTTATGCTGCACTGTGCGTGTTTTTTTTTCCCCCTTTTCTTTTTTCTCAGGATGAACAGCTTAAATGTGTTTATCCAGCAAAGTAAATCATGCATCTTGAAAACATCTTCAAATATTCCACATGAGCTGGTTTGTCATTATCAAAAACAAAAAGCAAACAGTCTGTCTCTCAGAGGAAGTAGGCCGACTCTATCATAAAATAACCTCTCATGTTCTCCCACAATTAGTGTGTGCGGAGAAAATGAATCACGATAATAGATCCTGAACCAGACATATGATGAGAAGTGTATTTTTTTCTATTGATTTCTTATCCCTTGCCAGCTTGCAATTTGTCATATTCAAATTAAAATCACTACAGAAAATATGATTGCTGTCACAGGAAGTGAAATATAACTTATGACAACTTGTACGGATATGTTTTGTCAGGTTCATGGTTTATTATTAGGATTGATCCTTATGTTGTGGAGCACAGTATATACACAACAAACCCGTGAGCACGTTGAATTATATCAATCTAAATCTGCCATTGCTGAAGTGGGAAACTCCCAGTTTGACCACATTTAATTGTATGCTTCCACTGGAAATGGGACTTTTCCATCATCATCCCAACAAGCCGTGATTAGTGAGAAAACTGTTTGGCGCTGCAGTCGACCTGCAGTCAGTTCTCCCTGACACAGGTTTTTAAAAGTCCTTCAATCATCAGAGGAAACAAAGTGAAACAGATTAATGAGTGAAAGCAGGCGGAAGAGAAGGGCTGCCTTTACCTCTACCCGCGACCGTCCAGCTCTTCTCAGCACAGAGTCGGCTCCCGTTCTCCCAAACACAGGAAGTGTGGAGAAGTTTGATGCTCACAGTTCATTAATGTCACATGAGCAGGAACAAAATACCCACAAAGCACTGGACGTAGAGGCTCTATACTGATATCAAAGGCTGCAGGGAACCCGAGAGAAGACAAGGCTTTGCTGAATCTGTTGGTGATTCACTTATAAAATAAGGAAATATGTCTTAGACAGATTTATTTTTTCTTTGTAAAATTGATAAATGGACACATATTGTGAATATGTCTAGCTACTTCACACTTCAATGATCCAGTCCACCACGCAAAACCAAAGAAGAGAAAACAGCAAAGGAGTTTGGTTGATTATTAATGGACACAACTCATGGATTAGAAAAGAAGGTTTTACAATACGTGAAGTTTATCACCAAAAGATGACAAGTTTTAATTGAAAAACGTGTAAAGAAAGAAATGTTTAGAATGACAAGGACAAGACAAATACTTGATATGCATCCAGCAGCCTCGAGATTCAGGTTTTGTTTTTTCGATACAGAGATGTTTCATAATTTAACAACTGCATATTGTTGCAATGTCATTGTGAGGAAATAAATGAATTGCTCTTCATAATGATGACTTTTAAAGCCTTTTCTCTGCCATCAAGTACCTCACTATCAGAGGCAATATTTTGCTGTGTGTGTTTTTAATTCCCTCAAAATGTATCATAGACTTACCATATTAATGTACAAATTGGGTTATCCTTCTTTCAAGGTCTCCCGCCTTAAATTAATATGACATCTTTGGCAGGGAAACTGGAATGGCTTTTAGAAGAATTTAATAAAAAGCATCGCTGATGAAATTAGCTAATGCCCATTGACATTTTATCCTGAGCATTATAAGAATAACTGGGCCCAGTGATCGTATTTCCCATGGTTTCTGATGCTGCTGTCTTATAGATTTCAATTTAACTGTAAGTGAAAAGTTAGTTTTAAGGGCAGAGGTTTATTCTGAGGTAAGCGATAATGCATACATACATATGGAGGAAGAAAACAAGCTTTTTCCTCAGACCACTTTTTTTTTCTTCTTCTCTTTTTTCTTAATAAGCCTCGACTTTTGACAGCAAAGTATTCAGTAAAGTTCTTGTCCAACTTAGATCACAGCTGCCATGAGAAGACCGCGTGTCTGATTTGATGATACAGTGCATTCCGATATTCTGATCTTCAATAAGCTGTTGTTTGTCTGCGCCCAGACTGCTCACAGCAAACGGCAATTACAAACACGGGGTCCCCGCCATCAGCTGCATCTGAATACGGTTTTAATCTTTGATTCTTCTACCCACTAAACAAAAAAAAAAAAAAAAAGAAAACCAGTGTAAATCATTTTGCTTGTTTTCAGATCACATGTCAGTTATAATGATGGAAGACCCACACAGAGAATTCAGGAGACAAAAAAAAAGCAGCAGCCGCATGTCTCGGTAAACCCGTGAGAGCAACAGCTTGTGAAGCAAAGCAGTCTCCACATTTATGTTCTTTTTCTCTCTGCGCGGCTGTTGGTGCAGTTGCAAAGATTTGCCATTAAAATGGCAACACAAACTACAGCGTTTTTGAACTTCTCAATCCAGAAGACGTGGAGCTGGTGTATGATACTCAGCATGCAAGGTCTTTTATATGCATTGCTGTCGTTCAAGGGTGAATAAAAGTACTGCGTTTTCTCTATAGTCTATTTTCATGATGCATTCTCCAGATTCTTCTACTTTCAAAGCAATCATTATTTCCTTTGAGAAAAGGCCATAATGAAAACACTGCTAACAGCAAAAACCCACCAAAACGTGACATAAACATTTATTGATGGAGTTTCATCCATGAGCAGTGACAAAACAGCTTCCACGCCACTGTAGGTTTTGCTTTTTTTATTCCTTTTCAGAAGGATGTCTAAACTTTTTTGACGGTAAATAAGCAGCACATATAGTCAAACGCGCGCCGTCTCGGCGTACAACTAATTTACAACATATTTTTTTGCCTCTTTCTTTGTCGCATACTGACAGTGTTTAGGAAGTTTATTTCAGGCTCAGAGAGGAAAACACACTTTTTTTTTTATTTCTGTCTTGTAATAGTTTTCAAAGATACCTTATTAAAGTGCACTTCAGCTCTATGCTTAGCTGACTTTGAGCTATCATATCAAAGATTTTGACAACTTCCCTCTAAATGTGATTCTGCTGTGCAGTCGTGCCTGAGAGCCCAATTAATAGGAGGAAAAGAGTCCCACATCACACAGTCAAACAAATCTTATCAAATATAAAAATGGGTAATATGTATCAACAACAGTTTTCCTTTTTTTTCCCCTTTTTTTTCCTTCTTTTTTCTAAAGATGATTGAAACCAGTAGCTCAGCAGAAATGGTGAACGCTGCAGTAGAAATGGACAGGAGCAAAGGAAGATTAAGTGCAGGAGTGGTAATTGGGCCGAGTGCAAAACAAAATGCTAAGTGCAGTTAAAAAAATGGGAGCGAGGACGGAAAACGGGGGGAAAAAAATCAATAGGACTCAGCTGCCACTCCGGCTGTGAAGTCAGAATGGAATGTTTGAACGGTTCATTTTTATTGACTCGTGCAGGGCCTCGGTCTGAAACGGCCAACTTAATATGTTGTCAAAGCAAATGAACAAATAATAAATTAACGGAGAATCTTCTTGGCTAAAATTCCTGGCTGATAGTTTTTGGTTTACCAGCGTTTTGGCAGGTGAGTCGGCCAGAAAGTTAATTTTGGAAACTTTAACTTGGCAAGTTCATTGGATGCAATAATCAGTGACCTAAGACATCGCTTCTGGCTTCTGCAGGTTTTTAGAGTTTGCATATCTGACGTGCTTTGAGATGTTTGAGAAATGTTGCTTGTGTTCAATTAAAGATGAGATTTCAGGAAGTAAAACCTACAAATCTCATAATCATCTTGAGGTGGAACGTCTCACACGTCATACTTACCTCAACGGCAGCTTTGGAGCAGCAAAATGAAAGCATCTCCTGCTGACTGAGTCATTCTGGATGCTCGATTTAGACTTAAAGCTGCTGCAAAACTTCAATGAGAATTTTTTTTAGCAGGAACATGTTTCCAAACAGCATCTTTTGTCTTGAGTTTCCAAAATTCTTGTCATTATCTTTTAATCATTCAAGTCTGGCTAACTGGTCAATTCCATATCTTTTTCCAAAGATTCATCACAATCAGAATAGATTCAACGGAAATTCACACTGTCTTGAAAAATCCTATTTCTCTTTCTCTCATGTTCAAAAGCCTGTGGATGTATCAGTCGCCAGCTTTGAGCACAGAATGCTGAAAAGAGAGTTTTGAGACTCCTTTGATCAAATTTCAGCTTTTTTTTTTTCCCTTCATTTTTTCTATTGTCTTCATGTATGAAATGATAGCTTCTTAAATTGCAGCTTGGTATGCCTGAAATTATTCTCGTGTGAATATTAGCAAGAAATTATCTCTCATCTTAATAGTGAGATCTATGACTAAAGGGCCTGTGTTCATCCAAATAGAATTTTTTTATTCTATTAAATGTTTTATTTCTAATTATGCAGTTTATTTTTCAAGTGATAAGCGGCTTACAAAATGTCGGCTGATACAAAATGGAATAACTCCGGTCAGACATGCTCAATCATCCCGTGTCCACTCAATCTGTTCCCACCGAAAGCTGTTCTGTCTTTGTTGTGATCCCCTCCGCCGGACGTATCACAGCTTCCACAGACACGGCAAGAACAAGTTTCTCCTTCATCTTCTTGATTACCGGAGTGACGGCTCTGTTCCAGCCAACGTGACTGACTGTCTGAACAAAAAGGGCCCGAACAAAACCAGCGGAAGAGACTTCCATTTTTCTTCGTGCGGCTGGATGGGTTTTCTCCTTCATCGAGAAAAATGTTGGAGCTTTAAATATATAGAAGGATGTGTGACTACATCATCTGCTTTGGTTGTTTTTCCAGAGGCGTTACACAATAGATAAAAGTGAGAAAATATAGCAAACTAAATGTAAATATCGGGTTGAGAAGCTGTCGTCACACTGCATGCGAGTCCTGACAGTATGTTAAGTTAGAGAAAAAAAAAAAAACTGAATATCCTCCAAGCTCTGTCTGGCTTGTCTGGAGTATGAGACAACACATCATTAACACCAGTCACAGAAACCAAGGGACCCCTAAAGTTCCTGTTACTGCTCATGTGAGCACACGCTCCGCCAGCCAGACGACGCCTCACCAGGACGGAAATAAGCTTTGAATGAATTAAGACTCAAAGTGACAGAACTCATTCACTGCTCTGACGTTCGTCACTCTGGAAAGAGAGAACAGTTTCTCAGAGTAAAATACTTCATAGAACAGGTGGGGATAATGCCCTCGATCGTCCGCATTGCTTTTATTTACTGATTATTAACATCCGTCCATCTGAGGTTTTTCAGGTTCTGCCTTCAACATGTCCTCCGCAGCCAATGAATAATAACAACTGTGTCATATTTACAAAGTTTGAGTAACCTTAACCAAAAAGTTTTCACATGTTCAAAATTGTTAGTCTCTAATAAACAAGAAAAAAAAAATTGCCACTTAATCCAAAGCCAGACAGATAGTTTATTTTATGCTCACTGAGGCACAAAACTGCTTTCCCTCTCCAAGTAGGACGCTGGCAAAGATTTGACCATCCTCAAAGTAAGAGGAACAGTATTGGACTTCTTTTGTTGTGTATGGAGGTCAGTTTATTCTTTTTATAATTTACTGCGTTTGTGATGTGATTTTTTTTTTCCCTGTGTCTTTCATTCTTTTTTAAGATGTTTTATCCTCTTTGAAAAATGCAGGAAGCAGGAGGACCGCATCCAGACACAGACTCCTCAGCGCCGCTGAAACTGAGCTCATCGTTCACTGCGCTCGTCCTGCCCTGGTTTAAGCAAAGCAGATGCTTCCAGACTCCGCGAGAGACCAGGTGGAACAGCAGCAGTAAATTCCATAACATACAATACAAGAGAGATTTTTGAAAAAGAAAAAGAGAGAAGAAGAAAGGAAAAAGGCCTCTGGGCAAATGTCTGTTTTACACAGGCTGAGCCTGTGGGTCGCTGCTGGCAAGATACTCGACAAATGACAGCACTTGGATGGTTGTTTCGAGGCTTCGAGGCCATTTGCCTTCATGTGACAGGTTTGTGTATCTTTCTCCACGCGCTCAAGAGTTAACTGGATGTAAGCTTTCTTTTTAGCACGATCAGCGGGAGGTGAGAAAACGCTCCAGCAGATGCTTTACGTTTGGTATTTTTAAATGCAATTTTCTCATTGTCTGCTCTCCTCAGCTGCCATCAGAAAGCCAGCAGTCAGGCAAACAAGAGGAACAACAATTAAGACTCTCTCACCATCACTTCCTATTTCTTCATTTTTCTGTCAGCGGTTGCCGACCACCACCTCTGCAAAGCTTTCTTCCCCTTAAAATTCAGCATTTCCTTTCTTAGCTTATTCTTGCTCATGTGAAATTGTTGGGTTTTTTTGCATTGAAATTGAAAGTGCAAAATGAGAAGTAAGCAAATTTGTATTCCACCAAGAACAGGCCATGAAGTTGCTGGACAACATTTTAACTTCAACTAGACGTTAAACTTCAACCAGTACGACGCAGCATGAGAGGAGAAGCGTGAAATAACCAAACTGACAACTGGCCGCCTCACAACACTTTGCAAACACAGAAAAAGGTATTCCGAGTTTCTCCTTGCCCTTTTAATCCCCCTTGTTCCTGCTTGGCCGGCCAATCAGGAGAGCTCTGAAATCAAGTCACAGGTGATTTCAATCTGTCCATCAATGTTCAGTAATGTCATGCTGAGACAAACAAGCGCCTTCCTTTAATAAATGACAACACTGAGCCAAAGAAAAACTTATCATGTGCTGGTGGAGATACGTGGCTCCATGACACTTGAAATAAAAAAAAAAAGGGTGTGTTCCCAGCTAATATTTTTTAAAAGTGTTTCTGAGTTCATGCAGTGCCATCTGGGACAAAGTTTAATGTTTATTGGCATTTTTCATGTTAAGCCTGACACTAAATTAATACTTGAGACAAACTAAATATTAAAGAAAACAGCATTTAACTTAGTCAAAGTCTCCCCATGCACAAGTGCATTAAGGTCTTTGGTATGACCCGGCCAGGATGCAAACCCGCGACTTCCCGGTCGTGAGCCAGATGCTTTACCACTAGACCATCACTCTGGTCAGTGTTCAATTTTGTGAAACACCTTAAACAGCATCAGTGTCAAACACAATACGATGAGTTTCCGGGTCACAGTATTGACCTCTGGTAATCTCTACTGTTTTTTGTTTTTATCTCTCCAAGTTGTCAGGTATTTTTGATAATGATATACAGTGTAGATTGTGGGATCTTTAAACACTTTAGTTTTACATTAAGAAAGATTTTCTGAAAGGTTGAAGCATATTTAAAGGCACATTATCTAAACTCTTCCTCTCTAAAACACTATATACTAAATGCAAAAAAGAAACCTTTTAATTTTTATATTTATGTTAATATAACATAAATTACCTGCATTGTGTTCTCTGTCAGAAATCTATGAATATGTTTTCCTTCTGTCACATTTTGAACCTTTTAATTTTCTTATATTATATTTTTTTTTATGAATTGATAAAATCTCATTTATCTTCTGCCCTTGTCTGTATTTTGCTCAATTAATGTTTTTCTTTAGACATTATCCTTTGTAGACTTCAGGTTGTATAGAGAGATGCGTGTTAAAAGCTGAAATTTAAAATTATTATCTAGAATGACCTTTGTTGTAAATGCATGTTTTTGCAGATATGAATATTTTCCAATGTTATTAAGCCTATTCACGGCGTATGTTCGCTGAAGCCTTCAAAGCTTGATCACTGAACCAGGGTTGTGTTTTAAACTCCATGAAGGCACAAATGATATTTTATTCACTGTCCTCTAAAATGAGATTTTTTTTTTTTTTGATGTGCGCAGTGAATTTTTCCGTCTTCAATAGACAAACGTGAAATTACTCATCTGATTTTACAATGTTCACAATGTAGCTCAAACATTTAACTGCGGGAACACACAGAAAAAGAGCGCTTCAGTCGAAGCAATAAAATAGCGAAAAATCCAAATTCTATGACAGTGAAATCTGTATAATGGTTCTGATAGATCAGATTGAGTAACACATTTTAATCAGTTCTTCAAGTCGCGCAAACTCAAAACAACACACAACACATACGGTGCCATGTCTTCTCACAAAGGATGCATCAGGCTGCGCTCACAAACGGCCAAATGCTTCAAAACACCAACCCAAGCCAATATCAGCGCTTAAATGGGACAATCTAGGCAGCAACAGTGACTATCCACGAGCGAAAAATGGAATCAGAGAGGCATTGTTCCTGGTAGAAACTCGTTCTGCTCCTGTGCTTCTGTCTTTCTTGGGACAAACACAAGATGTTATGACCTGGCAAAGATTCTGTGAATGCGTTGCCTCTAGTGAGTCACTTACACTCGCAGCGATCTGCAATAAGGAGGATAAAAAAAAAAAAAAAAAAAAAAAACATCCTGCTGTTTTCATGGTCGCATTTGCTCTCATAAAACGTGTGCTTGGAGGAACCCTGGTTCCATCATGAGACGCTGTGGCGGCGTTTCAGTCACAGGTCTGGAATATAAGTTGAGTTATTGATGAAGAACTAAAAAATAGTAAAAGCTGTAATAAAACTATGTCAAATGAAATATACAAATCCATCATGTTATATGACAAACAATCTACAATTTGTTGAGCAGTTCAACCAAATAATATCTCAAACAAAACGTAACCAGTTTTTTTAAGTTTTTTTTTTTTATTGAATTGAGTGTTTTCAATAGTTTGCAACAATTTGGTCTGAATAATGCCTCAGGAATAAAAATTGCGTTTTCCCCCGTTTACATGGAAACAGAGTCATTTTCAAAAAGTCGCTCCAAGCAGCACTGTTGTGTAAACAGACAACCAAGGCACAACAACGGTCTTCTGTTTTTGCTTGAGCAGAGTGAAAACAGAAGAATTGTAGAAGAATTGTCAGTGATCCGAACCCCATGTGGATGTCTGTGAATCTGTGAAGTAAAAATTCAATCGCAAATTACACACCATACTCCTGTCATGTGATTAAAATAGTTCCGTGCAAATCTGCTCTTCAGTGATTGAAATGGTATTTTAGCAGGTTTTTTTCATTGTGTTCCTTTTTCTCCCATTTTTCCCGGTTGAATAATGGAGGCAGCAGTGAAAATTACTGGCAGCATTTTAGGTGCAAATGCCGAAGTAGGCCTAGGAAACTTTCACAGAAGCGGCAAAATGAAAACACGAAGAGGAGGGGCTGTTAAGATGGATGACGTACTGCAGCAAGAAATATTTTTTTGCCCCATCTTTCTTTGACAGATTTACTGTTGCCATGCCGACATGCGGTGTAAAACGTGATCATTTTAATCCAAACCACATGCTTACCATCAGTCTTACCAAGTGGTTTTTGCAGCTTGAACCTAACAAGACCCTTACAATAATATTTAATAGAATAATTGAATGTCTATTTGTCGAAACAATGTCTGTTTTTTAGTTTTATTTTTATTATTTTTTAAGTATAGCAGCCATTTTGCTTATGGATGAGGCAACGGCCGATGCTGAGAAATGCACAGATTTAACATCATATTTGGGCTGTAATTTTTCAAAATGTCTGCTAAATTCTGATCTGAGTTATTCCGTGTGAATGCACTGCAAGAAACAGGCAAAATTCAAAAAAATAAAATAAAATGAATAAATAAAAAAATGAGCCAAGCCAACAGCTACAATTACACTGACCATAACTCCTCTGAATAAGCACTGATCCCATTAAAATCAGGTCATGGGAACACTCTCATCAGACGGCATTTTGCTGATAAATAAACTCTCTCTCAGATCAGTGGAGGTGGCGAAGCCCCGTTTCTGATCTGATCACAGCCCATGTAAACAGCACGTCGGATTACTTCCCTTCAACTTGGCTTTTCTCGATTGTGCAGTCAGTAAATCTGGGATTGATTCTGCAGGTCATTGAATGAAAGCCTGAATGAGTAGTTATCAGGAATAGTGACCTTGGGTTTATTGAAATTACTTTGTATTTCCAAAACACAATAAACCAGCATGTTGTGATGAAGCTAAGCCAACCCCGGGGTTTATTGCTCATCCCAGATATTCTAGTCCAGCTTTTTTGGGTAATCTCCTTCTAGTTTTGCTAGAAGTAATTAGGCAAATAAAAGAAACCAATGTCAGCTGTTTTAATTGCATAAGATAGCATGCTGATGATAAGCAGAAAAGTTTACAGCTTCCTGTTTTTTTCCACTTGTCATAAATGAAAAGTCGATGGTTGGTAGGTGAGCAAAAGTCAAAGATCAGCAGTGAGATTCACCCTGTGGCTGTCTTCACTGTCTGAATTTAACACTGTTAAAAAAAAATAGAGAGAGAGAGAGAGAGAGAGAGAGAGAGAGAGAGAGAGAGAGAGAGAGAGAGAGAGAGAGAGAGAGAGAGAATTAAAAAAAACTGCCAACATTTCTGAGTGACCCTTCTTATAAGTTTTCCTCTGAGCAGTAGCATGTTTGAGCCTTCAGGGTTTTGGAACTAAATTTATGGCATCTGTCTTTGGCATAATCTCTCACAACACCGTGAGGTGTGAGGCAGCTCGTTTTTATCCTGCCAAGCAAATCAGAGCCAGTGAACAGAAACACAGTTTGTGTCCGTGCACTTTTATAGGAAGAACAGGAGGAAGAGGAAGAGCTGTGCAGCATCGTCTTTACAGGATCCACTATTTCCGCGGGCGCACATTTTAAAATCTCAGATTTTTAACCCTGCGTGGTTGAAATGACCACAGTTGCGTCGATGCATCAATCAGTTGAAGCATGTTGACTGACGTGTCTGGGTAAGAGGGAGTGATGGTTGGGATTAGTCAGACCACTCGTTCCTGTTCTACTGTAGGTCCACACAGCCTGTAGCCAAACCGGGAGTCACCTATCAGCAGCCTGCTGCTCCTCGCTGTCTGACACTGCACTCCAATCTCGCAGTGTGGATGATGTGCCCTCTCCATTTTCTTCACTCTTCTGATTTCTGTCCTCCTACGTGCATATTATATTCATAAAGCCGGGGCACATGCATGAGCGCTCGAGACTGGCTTTTTGCATATCTGTATATAAAACAGCGGGGAAGGGCCGGGCTGTGTACATCAAGCAGATGCACTGTAGCCACTGTCACAGCTGCAGACCGGGTCCCTGAGGGAGCGCTCCGCCAGCCACCCTGTAAAAAAGTGCCACAGCACATCTGGGTCCCAGCAGGTGCTGTGTAGTCCCATGATAGATTGTCATTTGCCGCTAAACCTTTGGACCGGTGTCCCCGTGCATGACTGCCGAGCCTCCACTGGGTCCGCAGCGACATTTCAGCGCGGCAACGAGACGCAACATATGAAAGACAAAAAGCAGGTGCTCTGCATGAAGCACAGGCCGGTAACAGCGTATTATTAAACAAGCCAGATAAGACATATTTGACAATGATTACAGACTTGTGTTTGTCGCCGTGTTCAGAAAACCCAAAATCAATTTAGTAACAGCAGCCTTTTGTTGTGAGTCGAGATTTATTTTGACTTTATCCTTTAAACAGTCTGCAGCCGCCCCACCAATGTAACCGATCAATTTTTTTTTTTTTTTTTTGTCAGCATTTAAGGACAAACTGTAAACAATGTTTATAATTTTATTGAAGCGGGGAGAGGACAAAAGAAGGATAGCCAAATGTCATCCCGGCTCGTCGCGCCGCCGTGCGCCAGTATCATCAGAGATAAGCAAGTGCAGAGTAATTACAAAGATAACTTTCATTTCGCCGAGCTTTAATACTCGTCTGTGCGTCTTAATTGTAGACGTTGGCTCCGGTAAGTAACCGACCTTCGTGTCCCCTCGTCTGTATCAGCAAAACCATCAAAATGATCTTGACGATATCTGAGAGGAGCAGTGATAAATGATTGATTTTGACGTCGCTGCATCTAATTACTTATACATACAGGAAGAAACAAGGATGTTTTGCTGAAGCAAAAGTAAATATCGTCCCAAATGTGTTAATTAGTGAAATTTTGATCAAAAATAACAAATTTGCTTGTGCCAGAGTTTTGTTACCGTTTTTTTTTTTTTGCTACCTGAATCAAAGCATAGTTTGTCCAATACTGCAAAAGTTAACTTTTTTTTTTTAATTTATTAAAATAGCACCTGAATACAAGAGCCTGCAGTATATGTGTGATGCATTTAGCAAGTCAAATCTAATGTTTAAACGAGTCTGGAAGCTTCCGTACCGAGTCAGATTGTTTAAATTGCAAATAAACATCATGAAGTTGTAATTTATTGTCGTGCCATGGTGTGCCGTCTGCTGCTTTTGTTATTATTCAGATGCATTCGGAGGAAACACAGAATCCAAACAAATTGTCCACTCTAAATAACAACTTCCTCTGATCCTCTCAGTGAGTTTTACAAGTGTCCGTTTTCCAATCATTGCGTCGTCATCAATATTAAACCATGCAATACAAAAATCAAAGAGAAATATGTAGAAAGAGCAGGTTATATTTTAGAGATGCATTTCAGCTTGAGGACATTTCAATCATGCAGTGAAGAAAACAAGTCCACAACAATGCAGATGTTCACTTTAAATAATTCAAAAGTCTGTGGCGTCAATGAAGTCATGCAAAAACCCCACGACGGCTAAAGTTCCCACCTTTGAACCACTGGTGGCAGCGGCGTAAAAATTATGTCGAGCAAGCAAATGGAGGAAGCATTTTTCTCTTTCGGTCAGGAATGGAAGAATTAGACTTCAAATTAAACTGTTGATTAAATTAGAAAAATAAATAAATGTTTGAAGGGTACAAAGCAAAGATTGGGTGTGGATTTCTTGCTATTGCTACACTGGAATTACCTGAGAAAAGTACACGCCGAAAGACAATCTCCATACTGCCGGATCCTGTTCAAACCAGAGACCAAAGCAGAATTTTAATTAGTAAACCATCAAATGACATCTGTTCAGAACAATTAAGGCTGTGATGCTCTCTCATTTATCTTTCGGTCTTTAATGGGACATCCGTGCGGCGCTGTGCCTTCACAGTTAACACCGCAGGTTTACACAAGTGGGTCAGGCTCAGGCCGGACCGTCCCATTTCAGAGGAACAACGAGGTGCTGGGAGGAAGCGAGAGAGCCGACCAAAGTATGAAAATACCTAAGCGGAATTTGATTTGAGTGGCGCTCTCCCACCTCCGGGTCTGAGAAAAAAACAGTGTATGTTTGTGCATCTGAATCCTTTCCCCTTCAACTTGTCTGAGCTTTGATTTCTTGACATATTCCCTTGCTGCCTTTTTGCTTCAGTGCTCTGCGCGCCGCGTTGTCTCCCATCTTCTTGTATCCGTCTCCTATCTCATCCCACATGTGCTTCTAGGCAACGCAGGGCTCACAGCCTGCTTTCCATAAAGATAACATTGCTGAGTTAAACAGATGGGGTATAAATGTTCTCTCAGTGATAAGTATTGCCTTAGATACACCACAAGATCTTTTTTTTTTTTTTTTTTTTTTCGTGTCTTGAATGTTCAACAATGCTGTGGTATCACGAGTACAGTCGGAGATTTGGACATGTGCATAATGTAATAAATTTGAGTAACAGTCTCACTGAAGGGTGTTTGACGTGATGACTGCGCTTTTCTTAAAGAGCGTGTTAAATTTGGAGGCGTTTCTGTGAGGCTGTTCGTCAGTTTCACATCAGGAGGTGAGGCACTAATTAAAGTGAATTTGAGTGTCAGTATTTTATATGACACATGAAATAAAATAGAATTAACATTAAAAATAGCTTTTCATGCAACACAGCATCTGCCTGTCAGTTTCTATTGTTCTGGGGATCAAAACAATAAAAAAAACACACAAAATGAGTAAAATTACAAATAAATACAGCTATATTATTCAGCTCATTTGTATCTGGGAAGATCTTGCCGCTTTGGTTAAACACAGGTAATAAAACAGACTAATAAAGCCTGCATTCATTAAACAGGGACCGTCCCCTCCTGAACCTGTGGCAGTTTTATTCCACACTGGTACTGCAACTTAATTCTAAATGTTACTGAACTCGCTGTCAAACATTTTCTGTTGATAAATCTCCTAGTTATTCTTCAATCAATACAGGGGGAAAGGTGGTGGGTGAAAAACCTTTATAATCCTTGCCCTCAGCAATCCTTTGCACAGAGGCCAATTTCAGTCTGGTTTTATCATTTGAGCTTGACAGTTTGCAGTATGTTGAGTGGACCCGATCCATATTGTTTGATACCACTGCTGGCTCACGCCCATAAAGTATTCCAATCAAAGTTGCAGCTATGTGTTTTTAGTGTCAGTGAAAGACCCTGTTTGTTTATGCACTTGTAAGGTTTTTCATTTCGAATATCAATGTGAGCAAAGTTAAGTCAATTCCCGCTGCCATGAAAATGTTGACGAAACCTATTTTGTGGAAAGAAACAATAGATTCATAATGTAATTTAATTAGTTCAAAGGAATAAATGCATCAAGTTTTCTATTAGTGACTGAAAACCTTAAAAAACACAAACATTCACATTCTTTTTTTCCTTTCATCGAACCAAATAATAAAAAAGATATTTGACCCGACTGATCACTCACTCAACCATTTTGTAATGATCTGTAAAGACTCTTAGCTGTGACAAAGGAAGTAAAAGGTTCTGATTGGATTAGAGAGCAAGACACTCAAACTTTCTCTTAATTTGTCACCTGTTAATAGGTGTTACTCCACCCACAGATTTATATTTCAAGCATTCATGGATTACACATTTTGACTTTGTGCAGTGTTTCTCTGCAGACTCATGTGGACCGGTCCGTCACGTCATTGGCCACAGGGTCTGAGAATTCTATTTCCCCTCCCACAGAGCACAAATTAGCGACAGCAGCTATTCCTATGGAAAAGTTGGACTTGATGTCTTCTTGCCATTTTTAAAGTGGCAAGTCGATTTTGGACCTTGGGCTGTACGCCTGTCGCTCCTACTGCATAAGGAATCCAAAAATATCCTGAAAACCAAAACTCAAATGCTGCGGTCACGAGTGTTCAACTTATTAAATAATCTTAAAGTTTCCTCGTAGATTTAAACTTTCTAACTACACCAAACAGTTGCTGTTCAGCATTCGCGAAAAGCCACGCTGAAGGTGGAAATAACATCACACCCCTGTTGTTTTGTTTGCATTGTGTGTTCCTTGCATTTCATGTGTCGTTCTGGTTTGTTGTCATGGTTCCAGGTTTATGTTTGCATCTCTCGGATTCCCTTCAGTATCTATGCCAAGTATCCATGTACAGGAATCTTCACCGTGCCATGTAGTCAGGTTAGACGCTGGCTGTTATTCTTCATGTCGTCTGCCCACATCATGCCATCGCTTCTGCCACATCATGTTCAATGTTTCATGCTCATGTTTTCATGCTTAGTCGAGATTCATGTTGTGGTAAATGCGTGTATGGTTTCATGATCCATGTCTGTGGTGTGTTTTCATCGGTGCCGTCGCCTCCCCAGCCAGCCAAGGCTAGAGAACAGCATGGACCGAACAAGCCTCTTGTGTAAGGAGCAAAACTGACCTGATTCACTTTGCATGAGGATCTCTTCCTGTGTTCATTGTCTGATGGTTCTGCTCTTCATGTGTCTCCCATGAGTCACGGTTTCCACCTGAAATGGTCATGAACGGACTGTACAAATGAAAGGCGCTTTCTATGTTAAACACTCTGATTTAGGCCCTGTCCACACTGAGCCAAAACGGTCCTATTTTACAAAACGAATTGCGTAAAGACGGAGTCAGCAAAAAAAAAAAAAATGCGTCCACTGAAGACGCATGTAAATGCTGTAATACATATGCCAAGCCCACTGGCGGCGCTGCAGTGCAATAATAATTGGGTAGTGCGCACGGTTATAACAGCGCGTTGTATTCACGTTGTATTGTAAACAAACGCAAAAGATGCCGACCTCCGGAGCGAAGGTTGAGGGAAGTTTGGTGTGGACGGACAAGAAGTGAGCGTCTGAAGCACGTACACGATACTGTAGAGCGCCATTGTTGTTGTGGTTCTGTCGGACTTCCGCGCATGCGTCCTGTTGTAGAGGCGGGGCGATGACGCAATCCTCTCAATAAATATATGCGGCAAAGGCGTAACAGCGGAGACGTCTCAGGCGCGTCTTCAGATTTTTCCACTCTGGGACCCGGATTCAAACTTTGTTGTTTTCAGAGCCGTGTGACGCTGGCTCCGTGTGGACGATGGGTGACTTAGTACAAACATTTGTGCGGATTTGTCTGAGCTTGGCGCCGTGCGGACAGGGCCTTAGTGTCTGTAAGTTGAGCGCATTTGGACGTTTTGTTCGATATGCTTAAATTATCTGAACGTTTGATTTAAGCTCAAGCTTCTCCACACATCAGTCCATGAAGAAAGGCTTTTCCAGGGAAAAGAGAACGCCCTCAGCTCTTTGGAGATTCAAATCAACATTTGCAATCGTTTTCTCTTAAACCACATCCTATTGAGTGACAAACAAGAGACGCCGTCTCGCCAGACGGAACGCTATGGCTTCTATCTCATGTAGATGATTTGCAATTCATCCCGACAGGTTTGCATGTCTTCAAGATGTTGTATTAAACATCATCGGGACATCTTGTTAGCATCTTTTTTTTTTTTTTTCCCAGCCCAGGCCCATTTCACGGGTTGCAAAAGACAGAAACAATCTTGAAAAGCTTCTTGTAGGCAGCGAGAGGCAGCGTCAAATGAGTGAAGGGTCAGCACACCAACAGTTAGAGGGAAGCCTCAGGGACATGTATAAAATTGGATCTGCCATTTTCTGAAAAATGTGCTGTTGATTTGATACTTTTCGGGGTCCGGGTTTTGTTCCTGAGGATGTCCATAATAGTTGATGAAGACAAATTACAGGTGCCCGCCTCTAACGGAAAAGAAAGAAAAAGAAAGCAAGAGAAAACAGATCTCGGGGGAGGTCGCTCTCATCTTCTTATACAGTCCGCGCCGACTGCCCGCACGCCGCCACACAGCGTCTGCATTGAAGAACAGCTCAGGAATAAAGGCCTATTAAAGGATAATGCCACACATTTTACATATTCATAGATTATTTTAGCGTCCCGGGACAGTTCGGCCGATGTCTGTGAACTTGCGTCAGCCTTTTCTTTAAGCGAGACATCAGAGGCAGAACCTCTTGAATTTGTGATGTTAGTGGGGTGTAAAATTGGGGGCTGCTGATTTTTTTGGGTGCCGACTATCTGGTAGCCGTGTGCTAAAGTTCACAGCAAAAAATGAAATTAAAATTCCAGCTCTGTGAAGCAGAGTGTAAACCTCATTTAAAGAGAGAAACTCAGAAAAAAAAAAAAATTCCTACAACTGCACAAAGTCGCCGACGCTATTCAAAGTCAGCTTTTGACACAACTGTCCAAGGGCGAAAGAATAACACGCAGCTTGGGAATTTCTAAAATGTGTTTCATTCCTCTTTGAAAATCACAACCATAAAATTAGTTTGTTAGCTGCTGTGTATAGTTGAAAAGCACTATGCCGTCTTTAAACTTGTCAGCAAAAGTCAATGGGGGTTAAATTAAAGAGAGATGATGCCCTTATGATACGTTAAGCTAAAACCGAGATATTCTTCAGAAAGCAGTGTGTGCACGGCCACACGGGAAAGCCGCACAGCTCAGAAGTTAATGCATATTGGGCTTCTTCGGCGTGTCTCCGCGTCGTATAATTTTCAGTGCTGATGTGTTTGGAGTGTGAATCTGTGTTCCGCCGTAGCGCTGGCAGACAGCCTTATTGGCATTTTCTACGGTGATTTCTATGAGCTTACTCTATTAGAATCACAGAGGGCTTCCATCCAGTCGGCGGCAGCCTGCATGCAAAAGAAGTGTCCCTGGAGCCTCTGTTTACCAACCAAGTCGGATTTTCTGCTCTCTAACGCAGCCAGGCTAAAGCTCAGCTACCCAGCAACCCCCTCCAGTGTCCCTCCCCCTATTCTCAACACCGACACCCCCTCCTCACACACACTCTCACACACACACACAGACACGGTACCCCCACCCTCACACCCACCCACCCACCGGTCCTTGAGGCTTTCATTTTGTCACTCATCCTTAGTCTATTTTTTTTTTTTTTTTTTTTGCCAGAATCTGTTCAAAACTTTCCCGACTGCGGGCTTTTTATGTAAATCTTGTGGCACAAAAAAATGTGAAGCCATGGTTACAAGCCAAATCCGTATCCTTAAAAAACAAAAAGGAGACACTTCAAACAGAATTGTTTAAGTCCCCAAATAATAAAATTGAAGGGGGTGTCGCACTGTCGCTCGGACAAAGTGGAGGAAGGGACTTCAAGAGCTTCTTAATAAACATTGAATACAAGCCTTTTTAAATGTCTCCAGTAGAAATGGAAAAAAAAAAAAAAAACGGCTCAAGTTAATTTCAAAGCAGAATATTTTTTCTCCCCCTTCATTCGAATGTTAAAGCAGCTTCAGCATGGACCCAGCGCTGTCATGTGATTTTATATAATTCCTACATTTTGCTTTGGCTACTTTTGATATTCTCTTTCTCAGCGAGTGAAGCAGGAAAACGCTCACTGTCCCTGAGAAGAGCTTCTTTTCCTTTTCTTTTTTTTTTTTTTTAAAACAACAACAACAAAAAAAAACCCCCAGAAAAAAAGCCATAAACAACCAATGTCAAGGGAGCGAGTCCGTCTCATCCGTGCTGATCTACAGGGAAGGAACTCCTCAAAGTTGAAAAAGTTAGTTAATAACAACTTTTGCTGATGGGAGGACGTAATGTTTATTTTTACAAATGCAGCCTGCAGAAAATATCATCTATTTTTTAAATCATTAACTTTCAAGCCTGTTTTTAATGACTGAAATGAACTGTGGGTGAAAATATTTACATGTCTCTGTAGAAGGGAAATATTAAGCATTATGTGACCGTTATGAAAATCCACATTAGTTTAGGATGAAATGCTGGCGGTGGTGTAGTGGTTAGCACTCACTAAGAAGCCTCCGGTTTGAGTCCGGGATTTTCTTAGTCTGCTGCCAGAAGTGGCCAAAGCGGTAAAGAAGACATAAACAGAAGACAAACTCAAACAAATTAATTCCACATTTTGCTATAAGCAATGTTTGTCTTTTGTTTTTGGCAGCCAAAACATAGAGTTTAACTGCAGACCACAGATTGGACTGTGTGTTTTTGCACCCAGTCCTCTCCTTTTGCCCTCATTATCAAGGTCCGGCCCGCCAAAACCACGAAAACAATAAAACGTAAATATCAACAGTGAGTAAGCAAAGTGGATGGCAAAATATCAGACATGAAAAGAGGACAAAGCTGGTACTATCATTTTCATTATTCTTAGCTGTTTTCTTGGTAATTTGTTGGCAGGAAGATGAATTTGAATTTACACAAAGCTGTTGTCTTGGCATCCACGTTTGGCTGACGGCCATAAAACCTGGCATACTTCTGTCATTCTCCTTATCAAGACAGAGATAGTTATGAGTCCGCGGATGCCGTGTTAACTGCTTGGCACCCGGAGTTCATACGGCATTGTCAGGAAGAAATTATTTCCTGCCTTTACAATGAACATCTGCCTGATCGCTTCGTCACGCGCCTTCAAAAACCTGCTTCTCTTTTCGGTTTTGTTTGTCACCAGAACAGAGCTGAGTCACTGGCTGTCACTTCCAGCTGCAGCTCGTCGCCTCCTTCAGACATGAAATCAATACAACATTTTCCGTCTGATGGACACATACTGGGGACAGACAGATTCCTCCTTCCAAGACTGTGCTTGATTGAGCCCCACTTAGACTGCTAATGTGACTGATGGACTGACACCGGCGGCTCTACAGGAAGTTACCATGTGATCTATGGCGGCGGTGCCTCGCTGACGGCAAGAAAAATGCATTCTGAACAATGTTAAATCTTCAGCTTTTGTGCTTCCCGCTGTTTGGTTTTCCACATCTGTCCATGCTATGTCACAGCAGATGATTTGGCTTAAAATCAGAAGAAACATATTTTCACTCCTACTTGCGCTTCAACTGATCATCGCATTCAAACGGAAGACATGAGAGACAGAACTCTCCGACAAGGGGACGAATCCCACAAAGAATTGACAGCACACAACAGAGTAACAATACAAGCATTCAGCTGGAGTGAAGAATATGAAGCGCGGAATAAAATCCATTGTTTCAGGTGCTCATTAAGTGCAGCATCTGTTAGTGTGGGATGAGGCCATGGCGTTTTTAACATGGCATGCACACACTGAAGAAATGAAGAATTTGGCAACTTTCTGGGAGTTTATCTAGAAATTGCAGGTTAATACAAATACTATTATCCCTCAATTAAAAAAAAACAAAAACTTACTGTATTACACTCATTTTTGCAGCTCAGCGAAGCTACAGTGTGACGGGAGGTTTTGGGTTAATGTGCAGTGTGAACTTAAAGTGCAAAAAAAACATCCTCAGGTGTTCCCAAAACTGTTTCCACTGTGTTTGACATCCCTGTCAATCAGCGGTAATTTATTTTGTAACTTTTAAATTCATTAGCATAATTAAATGTGTCTGTAAAACCAGATGGAAGTTTCATACTGAGGTGGGAATAGAGTTGAAAGCCTGCTTTCTCTTCATTCAGCATCTGTATTTCCTTTGACCAGTCCGCAGTGCTGCGATTGGAGTTACAACGGACTTAATTTTGATCACTTCTGTCATACAGATTGTGGAATGTTTCCAACTACATTTAAAAGCAATTTATGCATTTTGTGTTTTAGTAAAGAGATGCCAGTGCTGATCGGTGATGCTTCCACATGATCATTGGACGATTTTGTATTGGAATAACAAGTAAAATTCACCGGCACAGACAAAGACAAAGGAAAACAGATAGAAAATTAATTTATTTTCCAAAAAATAAATCAAAAGCTTGCAACAAACATCAACAGAGTAAAAATAAGTTTGTGGGTTAAATTGAACATCGCAACAACACCAAAAAACAATTAATCAATGGAAATATTTTCGCAAATCACAAATGGCTGATTCTAATTGATGAGTTTTCTTGGAGCTGCATGTGATAATTGAACCCAGGCTTTGTGCAATCGTAACAAGAACAACCAGCGATGACCGGATGGCGACTGTCTGCGCCGCCTGCTGAGGAACCGACTCTTCTTCTCCTTCTCCTCGTCAGGCTTCTCTCATTCTGTGACCATAAGAAAGCACTATTCATCACGGCACGACAACATCTGAATGTGGCCGAAAGCAGGGATAAGTTATGCGCATGATTACATCCTCCCTTGAACAGAATATCTTGTTTCTGTGATTTAATAATAATTAGTAATAGTAATAACTGGTACAAAGTCAATATAACTTCATCGTCTCAGCATGTTTTTAATGCCTCTCGAATCTGTGCTGAACGAGTCTGCGCTACCTTAGAAGAACAGTTTCTTATTTATTTATTTTGTTTTAATAGGAACCGCATTATTCTAAACATTACAAGGTTACAGTCGTACGGCGCAGGTCAGCAGGCTTGTTGTTGGATGTTCATTTTAATTTGTGCATAGCTTGCATTCGCGGAGATTTGAATACTGTTTGCCTGCACTGTTTTGCATTTTGTGTTTGGTGTAGTGATGTTTTTGACCTCAGAGAGAGCAATATATAGAAATATGCTTTTACTGGGTGCCGTCACACAGAGCGCGGCGATGACCCTTCAGATGGCTCTTAGACTTTAATTGCGGTGCATAGCATCACTTGCTATGAAGGAAAGCAATACAGATGGCAGCCGTGTCCTCAAGTGAAAGGCTGTCTGGCACAGCAGCAATCTCCACCACCGTTGGTACAGACTCATTTCGCTCATCTGGCCATCAGCGTCCTTGCAGCCCTCAGTCCTCAATCTATTAAATTACATTCATTCGTCGGCAGCTTTTCTCTTCTGTCACCTTCCAGTCAGATGGCAATCCTATTTGGATGCAGGAACTTTTGTAAACATATTTGTCTGCATGTTTTGAACATGCCCCTGAGCTGAGATAAACAGTAACACTGGCAGGAACATGTGAGCATCTCGGTTTGATTAACAGCTGGCTCGGTATTATTTCCGCGTGGTCATATTAAAATCAATACATGTCAACACATTGGAGTTGCGGAAAGATGTCAATAAAGATAGAGTTATAGAAACAGTAATAAAGCATCAACAAAAAACTAAACCCGTTCGATTTCACTGCCTTGTAACATGCGTGACCTGTCTCGGCCTCTCCTGTAAAGAAGTGGAATGAAAAATGTGAGTACAAAAGTAACTAATCAAGTCTGGCTATAATATACTTCCTGAGGACGTCTTGACTCGGTGCAGACAGTCATGAACCAATCGCAATCTTGTTTTCATCATTGATAAACTGCAATGGCAACCTTTCACACGGAGTTCCTGTTGAGCGACCTTCCTGCGACCCTCTGGATGTTCACTGTGGCAGCTGGTCTGTCAACAATCAGGCTGTTTGGATCACGATTATGTTACTTCAGAAACCGTGCGGATTGGTGGGACTTTCGCTGGTGTCTTCACACTTCAGACTTCAGCGGCCTTACACCCACACCTCACACAGCGCCACAACAGAGAGAAGCATAAAGAAAAGGCGCTCTCACATCCTCTACGAGGCCAACGTCAACCTTGATCGAAACTGTTTCGCTCTTGGAGCCGAGAATCAACAGAGCCATCCATTCACATTCCAGATGCATACGTTGTCTGCCTATGGCTCAACCTATTGCTCCCCCGCCAGGCAGCGCCACGTTCTTTTAGCCTGGTGTGAGACAGAGGAGGCTGAAACTCTCTGCTTATGAAACACTTCCATGGCCAAGACGCAGTGTTCCTACACGAGCTCATAGTTTTCTTCCAATATCGTCTGTTTCTCATCCTGGTGAAGTGCACCTTCATCATTCATTCCTTTTAAATGCATTGAAGTTGTCTGTTCTGAAATCCTCCTTTGCAACACTTAAAATGGAAAGCGTTATTCAGCCAAGCACTTCAACTCTGCACCGCTTGTCTTCGGTTTTTTTTGCTGGTAAATTCATCTTTTCTTCGGCAACCTCACTTGCCTTTGGTCTTAAACAGAAAGTCTGTCTCATGGCTTCGCCTCTGCTGCTTTGTGTGAAGGCTCCATACAACAAATCAGATTCCCTGCTTTTCATGGATACGCACAAGGCTCTTCTACCATGCCTGCAACTTTCATGCTCTGGCAGAGAAAGATACAAACACGTGGACTGCAAAATGCACAACATATTTGTCTGAATTAATTTGCCTAACAGAGCCGAGTTACATTTATCAATACATTTTAACTGCTGCGTTTCTCTTCGGTGTGTCTCACTCCCACTCCCCTCTCTCTCCTTCTCCTGTTCACGAATCTCAGTTCCTGTGGCAGTTCAGTTTACCTGAGCGTGCCCTCTGACCGCGGCGGCCAGCGAGACAAAGAGTGTGACGTGTGATGTCTAAACGCAGATACAAGGGCAGATTCATTGAGGGCGGCTTTACAAAAGCCCAGAGAAATGGAGTGGACAGGCCTCGGTGTGTTTATGGGGGCGGGGTGCTCAACTGTCAATAGACAGGGTGAAACTTCACAAACTTTACCGAAATCTTCAAACCAGGTAGCCCAGACAGAGGGAATGATAAATAAAATAAAGGAATCTGCCTTATGCAAAGAAGTGGAACTGTTTTAAGATTCAAAACATATAAACCTTTTATTTTTCAAGGTCTCATTTTGTCCAGCAGATCAGATCAACTGCAAAGTCAAGCATGTTTAAAGCAGAGCAGATTAATACTGTTAAAAGATATATATCTTTGGGGTAAAAATATGAAATGCGCAGTGCAGGCAAATTCCATGTACAAATAGTACAAAATGTAGATTTACAAAGAGGTAGAAGCAAGTCTATTTATCGTGCTTATTGGATCGGCAAAAAGTCAGAAGAACATGTTGAACATGTCGGAGGAACATACACACACCTCAGAGAGAGGCCTGAAAATGATATGGTGCAGATGAAAGTGGGTGTTGAGGCTGTGCAGAATGGTAAGAGGGTGTGCTGGAGCTGAAGAACAGATTCCACACAGGGACTCTTGTAGGATGAAAGAAGATGTTATATTAGTATCCTTTAGCTCTTCAAGAAAGCTTGATCCTAAACATTTCTTACAAGGTATTCTGTCCTCCATCAACAATCTCTATAATCCACCAGGATTTGTGTTTTCAGTCACAATTCAGGGCAGGTCCATTCGAAAAGATCTGACTGCTGGAGGAGTGAATAGGTCTCCCGAATGTCTGAGGAAGAAGAGGAATTGTTGGTTCTTTCAAGGAAATCTCTAAATGAACTGACTATTATCAAAGCTTACAGAACTGCACACATTGATTTCACAGTAGAGACTTGACGGCTGAACAATCTGGGAAGAGCTGCCTTGATTTTTCTGTTTTTAATCAGGTTTTTTTTTTTTTTTTTGGATGGTTTGTTTCTTTTTTATTTTAAAATTTTGTGTCAATGAAAGTACACGAACTTTCAATGACAACCTTGACAAATGTGCTTTCAATTTTATTTATTCACATGGCACTGGAATTAATTCCCAAAGTTAAAAAGGACACAGTGATGCCAGACAATTTGATGCGTGTTGCAGCAGGCTACTCTGGGTACCCTCTCAACTTACAAAACAGGAATATTATACATGACTAACTTATGGTTTGGACCAGTTTTTTGACTTAACATATAGCTACTATAAGTTAGATATTAGACAGACAAGTTTTGGTAGCCTTACTTCAGTAACACTTGTATTTTTATCCTTGATTTAAATGAAAATGCCCTCCTCGACCAGGCACAGGGGTGTTAAAATAACTATATGTGACCTTTAATCTTGGAATATTCCACCTAATTTTCATGCAAACCGTTATATTTTTGGGCACATTGCTCATGACGCCTTTTATATTGGAGATTTAAACCTCAGGTCAAAAGGTAGTAGTTTCAATGCGTTGCTGGTTAGTTAGTGGCAGGAAAAAAAAATGCTCATATGAAATGATGAACCCATGTACATTTTCAGAAAATGGCCAGTTTCAACCTCTTTCTGCGTACTTTGTGATTCACTTGAAACTTTGTTGATTTGTGAGAGTATGGGCAGAAATGTCAACGGTTCATTTAATGAAGAGATCTAAAATCATCTCTCATGGCAGTGCATACTGACGTTTACGACACCTTACATTTTCCACTCACAGTAGACACAAAGAGTTCATATTAAATTGAGCCTGAACTCTATAGAACCTTAAAAACATGTTTCACCTCTGACCCTCTGATGTTCTATGTATCTTCAGTAAAACATCATAGCGTCGACAGCACCAAACAACACGCTGAAAAGGTTTTATAACTTAAAACTGACCAACAATCTCAGAACTTCTGCTTCAAAGTCATTCAGTGTTTTTGTCATTTTTCAATTTCCTTTCCAAAAACTTTGTGTTTTTTTTTTTTTTTTAACCAATCCGTGGGAACTGGCTGACGAACAGCAGGGTGATTACTGCTGTGTGGTGATATCCATCCATCTCCTGCAACATGTCATCCAATTGTGGGGTGCTGGATCCAGTCCCAGCGGAGGCAGAGGACACCCTGGACAGGTCAACGGTCACAAACAGTCACTGCCACACACACACACACACACACAAGCTTCCATCCACACTTACTAGCAACATGTTATTGAACAGTGGGAGAAAACCAACGCACTACAAGGAGAACCTGCCAAATTCACAGCGGGGGTCTGACCTGGACTCCACTCCCACACGGTTCAGATGAAGTGAGCCAGAAAACCACCTGAAGTATTTGATACTCACAAGGTGCACAAACTAGTTTGGAGGCATCATTACAAATCTCGCCATGTACTGATCACATGGCACATCAAACAGGCCTTCGAAATGATAAATCTCTATCACTCTTATACTCCAAATAGAAGCTTTGGATGGATTAAAAAACAAAGTGGCCAAAAGTGCATCCAGCTTTGAGGGAGGTATCGCATGGAAAATAATGTCGAGCCTCCTGCAAATTAATTTCTGTTGTATTGTTTGAAGTTGTCACTGTGATAGTTTGCTGTGTCATTAAACATTTATTTTGGAACTACATTGGTTTCGTGCTTACTTGTGAGTGGTGGAGGTATGTATTTAAAAACAGATTTATTTTGTCTACAGAGCTGTTAGACTGCAGTGCTCAGAGCTGGGAACTCACGGACAGAATGTTAAGTACAGCTGAGCTTTGGAGAATCTGTATCTCAGCAATGTTTGGATCAATATGTTTGCTATTTGCAGATGATGCTGTCTTTCTGCCTTTCACTCGTATGTGCAGTTTTGGATTACGACCCTAGAAGGGCAAAAGGAAGTCAACCAGCAAACAAATTCCAACACAATTCCACCAACTCATCCATCAGCACTCAATGCCCAAGAGCTCGGACAATACCTTCCTGAAGATAATCTCACTGTGGAGATTTGCTTCCACTTAGGCGGAAGAGCTTTAGTAAGGTCAGGTTATTAATGTTGGACAGAAAAAAAAAATAATAAAAAAAATGCCTGGTTGACATTCCAGTTTATGTCAAAGATGGTTTATTGGAATGAGGGCAGGCCTCTGAACATTCTAAGCTGATCTGGACCCTGGACTTCCTTTTATGTGCTTGACTGATGTCAAATTAGGACAAAAGAGCATTGAGTGGACATGGAATCTCCAGAAGCACACGCCAAAGTATCTGCTTTGTCCTGTTTGGTATATATACATATTTATAGCATAGTACATAGTAAACTATTTATATATATATTCAAAATTAAATCAAATGTAAAACAAACAAAAGGAACTGCAATATGCTTTGTTTTTGTGGCACGGGGAGAGGGGCATGCCAAATATGCAAAATAAATGAAACATGGGGAGTGATAAAGACACGCGTGTGCAGCATGAAACTACTGTATGTCTTCAGATCCTGGTTGTCACCACAGGTGAGGAAAATAACCAGCTAAAAAAGTTAAAAACAGCAGGTGCTTGTCAGTCCATCTACTCACTGTTATTTACCACGTTAGACAACAGGTAATCATATTTGACAATTCTGAATATAATTTTCCTCATACTTCAAGCTAAAATGAGTACATTTACCTTTCTGAATATACATATTTTCCTTCACCATTAGTCTTTTATGTCTCTGAGTGTGGAATCCTGCATTTCAGAGAATTTCCCTTTGAATTTCCCTGTTGTAGACATATATATCATCCTTACTTTGATATATCCAGATCCTTCAGCAGATAGTGTGCTGTTTTCCTTACGGAGCTTATTTTGCTCCTATCAACAAGCTGATGCCTTTGTTTGTTTTCATTTTTTGAAAAGAGAGGAAACAAAATGCAAACGTAAATCCAGGAAAAGCTCTGGTTCATCTGCATCGACTCCCATTCTAGTTCTCATTTCACAGCAGAGATAAAGTCACAGCAGCAGCAGTTCCTCAAACTATACACAGAGAAAAAAATAATGATATTTAATGAAGCCACTGAGTTCCACTACTGGTAACCTCCACAGGTGTAAACTACAAACACAGATCACACTGAGCAGTGATCTTCAGACTTCTTAATCAGAGTCAGAATCAAAAAGATTGGATCTCCAGGTGTGTTCAGCAGGCAAGGAATTTGTTTTGAGGGTTTTGCGCAGAATTAATAACAAAAAAGAAGAAGAAGAATAGATCAAGACCCTTGCAGTCTTACAGATACTAATAGCCACAATTTACAATTTGAAATAATAGAAAACAGATATCAAATTGGATTATAAACATTTGTTTCCCTGAAATTTGAATTTGGAGCCTAAAAATTGAGAATAACAATGATTCTCCTCATCACTGGCGGAGGTGGGGGAATCAGTTTTTCAGTTGTATTTTTGATTTTACTTGCTGACCTTGAATGCAGTTTGTGAGTTGGGAAGTTCCTGCAGCTGTGAGATGGTGTAATTACAATATTATCATTGGCTACACTCGAACATGCTGCGGTTAAAGATATATCCCTCCATGCTGCACCGTTCCAGCTTCACGGCATACGAAAGTTGTCTCTTTTCACACAATACAGTCCTTTTCCTCTCTCAAGCCTCGAGCTAAGGAGCATAAAGTCTCTGGAGTGCAAAGGGAGATGTCTGCACACATTGTCTTTGCAGTGCCATGTCTTTGGCAAGGGGGCATCCACAGTTTACAAGGCTTGCCTTCAATTTTACTCATCAAACAATGGTTGTGTACACAGCCCATTCAAGGCAGTGAAAATGCAACAGAACGTGACAAGAACATCAAGCGTTTGGCCATCTGGGGAGGAAGAATGCCAAATAATCACTCCTTAGTGATCGCGGAAGTGTTATTCTTATTCTCGCCTGTCGCACCCCGAAAAAACAGCAGTTCAAGGAGAAAAATGTGCGAGCATCAATCTCGCCATGTGTTCTGGTGACATTGGTTTGCTTCCTTGTGAGAAACACAATGGAGAAGATCTGATACGGAGTTAAATGAAGCTTCTAATTCAGGGGAGCTGATTGATTGGAGCCCTTCCTTCCCTCCTCCCTCAACTTAGTTCAAGGCGATTTGTTTTTGGCCTCTTTTTCACTGCAGCCCAGCCCAGTTTGGTTTGTGACCCCACAAAGGCTCATCATTAAGATAGAAATCTTCACCACATAAAAATTTTATTTGAAATCAATTCAGTGACCATGCTCTGGCAAACACAGGGTCAACGGGATCGCTGATTTCAGGCACCACAGTGAAGAAAAGGCGCTCGTATTTTTATTATCGTATTCAGAGAGGCTAAAAGTCACCGTGGCGGCATTGACAGAGGTAAATCTAATACTGAAGAATATTTGTGAGCACGGTTTATTTATTTATTTGCATTATGAAACAAGTAATATGCATACGTACAAAGAGGGACCTGATTGCAGCGGATGTACAGCGTACGGCCGAGCGAAGCGTCCTCGTCTGACAGCGTTGCCCCAGGCGCCGCTTCGCAGCAGACAGATGGAAGGAAACATCGCCGTGGCGTGTACAATCGCCTTCATCAAACAGCACACAAAGGGCGTTTTAACAGTCAGTTGCTTCTCAGGAAAAAGGGAAGCTTTTTCTACAAAGCAGAATTGATATAATTTCGACATCTGTCTGGAAAACAAAAAAAAAAAAAAAAAGGAAACACTGTCACGTTGACGTTTGTTGATGTTCTGCATGCGTTTGCGAGCGTTTGTGATACGGGTGTTTATTTTGAGACGGAACTGACAGTTTAAAGTGAGTAGGTGAAACGTGCGCTCTTCGTCTTGCACTACAAATTGATCTCGCGCCGCTTCATTACAAAAGACATGGGACGTACATGAGACGGAGCGGAGCAGCGCAACACAACTGCTGTTTCATTATTAATTTGTACACAAAGGGTTTGTTGTCATTAACTGACATTTTCTTCCCACCTGTGCTTTATCATACAATAATCACTTCCAGTTTGAACTATTTATAACGTGGAGCAGCTCTTAGCAAACAGACCTTATTATATCTGCCTGGTAAATAGGTGATTCATGAATTATTAATCGATGTTGCTGTTTTCACATTGAAAGGCTTACCTTGACCCGACAAAAGCAAACAAAACAAGCAGGAAGGTCAGAGTACACAAACACATATATCCTTATTTTTTTTTACAAATCAAACACAGCTATATAATGATGGGATTACTCTCATGGAAGCTTGTTGAAAGTGTTGGAGTGTTACTTATTTTAATGGCAGAATATATTCTAACACAATCAAAGGAGCCAGTCTCTGCACTGCGGTTATTTCTCCACGGCACATTCGAATGATCACCATGGTGAGCGCTTCTCGCTTCACAGCGAGTTCACATCCTTGCAGCGACTCTTCATGTGGAGTTTGCATGATTTCCCTCTGTTTGCATGGATTTCTTTCAGTCTCCACGTTGTGTAAATCTGTGTGTTTTTTATATGTGCCGCCTTATCAGCTGGGATCGGCGCCAGCCCCACGTGAAAAGGAATTAGACCTGGGACAGTTGGAACATCACCTATCTAACAACCCTTTCTTTCTCCCTCACACACACAAATGCACTCACACAGTTCAATTTGCCGGCAGAAGATAAGGTAAGTACATGGAAACTGACGATAATTGTGGCTCACTGTAATGGCCGCTGTCTAATTGGTGCATTGCAAATACGTATACCAGTCAATGCTACGCTGCACAGAAGCCTCAGAAGTTCTCTTCCTCCTTATTAAATCTGTCTCATTCTTGTCTAACTGTGCCTCAACCTTTTCTGACAAGAAGATATTGACAGGAATCTTTTCAGCATTAAAATTTCACATCGACTGAGGCCGACTGGAAGACTGCAACCAAACACGTGAAGACAATGAAAGACTCCGATCAGACTTTAATCAGACTCTAAACTAGCTTAGACAGCAATCTTACATCAATAATCACTTTAGGTTAGTTTTTAATTTTTAATGTTAAAGTACTGAATGATTCAATTTCCAGCTTCATGTCTGATCACGCAGTGTTGCAGGACTTCCACGTTTCCAGCTTGGTTTTAGTCTTAGAGCTGAGCAAAGGCTTCTTCACAGTTGTAATTTTTCCATTTTTAACAACAGCATTTTTCCTTCTTGACATTCAAGGGGATAAATTGCAAAATTATTTTATTTTTGACAAATATCAAACATATATGATATCTGTGAAGTTTTGCCGATCATATTGTTGTATTTTTGTGGGAATCGTAGTCCTTGAATCCATCTGTCTGTGGTTTGCATGTTGACTCATTGTGAGATTTGGATCTGGTTTGGTTAGTTTGTCTTGTAGCCAGCACTCAGCTCAGGACTCAGGGATTCGAGGTTTTTACTTCAGACTTGATCACAACATCTCCTCCTAAAAAAATTTGATTTCCAAAAAGCTTAACTTCCAGTGCCGCGCGACTGTTGTCTTGACACAGTAGATGCATCAAAGGGATGTGCGTCACTCAAGAGAAAAAAAGAAAAAGCTAGAAAAAGTTAAATCTAACAATATAGCTCAAATAAAACTCCTCCATTTATAAAACACACTGTACTCAGCAAACCGCCTTCATATTTACCTCAGTCTTTAGGCGTATCGATCCAGACGAGGTGGACTTCTTCCCCCTCTGCTGCTCATGCATGTTGTAAATTCATGCAGCGTGGAAACTTCAAATATTAATTAATTTATTTTTCGTGTCTTCCTGTATTCCTACACCATTTCTCTGAAGTTCTATCTCTGTTGGCAATAAGGTAAAAGCAAATATTGAATTGTCCTCGCTCTGTCCACTCCATCTTTTTCAAATCTTTTTTTTTTTCTTTCTCCAGAGATCCTTGAGGAGGAGGGAGAGAAAGAAAAGACACTGGAAGAAATGAGGCAATAGCGACAGTTTCAAGTCATTGTGTTAAATCTCAGCGGTTCTCGAAAGTTGCCATGGATACAAATCCAGCCTGTATGGATAAGAAAAAATGTTTTGTCCGGATGTCTCCCAACTCCTCAGAAATGTCTGCTGTACTTCAGCAGAATACACTTTGGACATGTTCGCACTGATGTCTCTCTGAGTGACATACTGTCAAGAACTCTGTATTTAAAAGACTGAAAAAAAAAAGATCCAGTCTTGACAATTAAAGTTCATATACAAAAGAAAAAGAAGAAGAAGAAGAAGAGAAAAAACCATAGCAACTGTGAGTGATGAATAACGGAGATGATACAGCAGCTACTGTGGTCACTGAAGAAAAGTATTTCTGTTTAAATTGAAAGGATAATATAAACGTCGGCGTGGCATTGAACCAAGTATGACCGACATAGAAGTTATCCTTTCTGAACACCTCTCAATGTTAATATACGATGACCTTGCAATTTAGCTCTGCAACCCCTTCCTTCACACGTCCCTCGCCCAGCTGCGTCTGGCTGATAAGGTATATTAGTAAATGTCCTCTTTTTATTTCTTTTACATGTGTTCTTCTACGTGAATTCACAGGGAAGCTAATGGGGGGGATAATTAAAAGGAGGGTCGTCAAAAACTGTGATCCTATCTGAATAATCGACCTTTCTCTTTCAAAGATTTTAGCAGAACTTTCAGTTTTAACATAATTGTGAATGCCTTGCGTATGTTCGAAGACGGAGGATCGGTCGAGTGTTTGCTCATAATGCATCTGCAGAGGATGTCTTGTTTGAATGGATGATGACGTGCGCTTGATATGAGTTCTGCAGCAACTGGAGAACTTCCACTAACACTGCCATAATTTCTAATAATAAATCCTGTCAGATAACCTCCATTTCTTTACCACGTGATCACTAAAATAAGCTTGATGACGTTAAAGAAGCAATGTGAAGAAAATCCGTTCAGCCTGGTGACACTTTGGTCACTTTGCCACATATTTGATCCCGATCTGAGTTATTTCAACATAAGAATGAGGCCGAGAGAACTGATCCCAAAATATCTGAATGCATGCAGCTGTTTCACACGGTTCTGAAACATGTCTGATCTGCGCCACATAAGAGCAAAAAGTCTGAACTGGGTCACGTTACTCCGACAGTGTAAATGTGTTCTAATGCTACGTTCACACTGGAGGCAAATGCAGCCCGGTTCTGATCTTCTGCTCCTGCGTGGCCGATGTCCAATCTGTTTAGAGACAGACTTAATGTTGCAATTCCGATTTTTGCACATCAGACCCAGGCTTCGATCATTTATCGATCATATCCGATAAGTATCTGAAGACCGTTCGCGTTGACAGTAAAACTGACATCACGAATCTGCTCCGCAGGCGTGGCCCATCCTCAGCCTCCTTCTTTTTTTTCATTATTTTCTCTAAATTATGTGGGCTCAAGCACTTGAAAATGGAATACACACTGATCTTTGCAGCATCCATATTTATTTCTATAAACCGTGCACTCGGCGTGACGCCATGCTTTCGTCATCGTATGCTGCTGACTTTCTGGTCATATAACATTCACACTGCGGTCCGACGGAGGCCACTTTTAAAACGTGATCGCTGAAAGAAGTCAGATCTCAGCAGTAAATCTGTATTGAACATCAAGACCTGCAGTGTGAACACAGTCCATTACAATTTATTTATTTTTGTTTTCTATAAATGACTAATCAATGGCGAAATGCAAGTATCCTTTAATGTTCTATCTCTTCTATTGCATATATTCTGTTTTAGGTTCGGTGATGACCTTCGATAAACATTGAAGGACAGACATAGTGAGGATTTTCATTTATTCATGTATTTTTTCTCATCGAAGCAGTAATTTGGGAGTTTCTTACATTCTTTAAATGTGATTTGACCTTGATTTGATTTGAAATTTGCCAGAATCGTGCTGTTCCTGTCACAACAAATGGACATATGGCTTTTGTGGTTTGGACAGAACAGAAACAATCACCTGGTGAAGCCGCTGCCCTCGTTCTCTTTTGAGGGATGAAAAGTGTGACATAGGAGAAAAATGTGAAGGGAAATACTGACCAGTCGAAGAACAATTTCGTGAAAGCTTGCCAGGTTGTTAAGATGCAGAGCTCCTGTTATTTGTTGTCGGGGTTATGTCGGAGGGGGCAAAGGTAATCAGCTGTAACACAATGTCCACGATGGCAATTCAACCTTGTGTGACCACGACCCTTTAAGACCCCTGTAAAGCACTCGTTAGAATGCACTGTAGGGTGTTTGAAGGCTAAACACTCCTGCAGCTCACCACAGCAGGAAAGTGACAGCTTGACAATATGTGATTAGTGATTTTTGAAGCAATCAATACACACTGAGGCCTGCCTGACAGTGGGCTCTAAAGCTGCAAAAGATTTGCTTAGGTGGATGAATAAATATTTATTCCTTTCTCGTGCCAAATGCATGATCACTACCATTAAAATACCTGTCAGTTTTTCACAGCTAATCACTTTTTGAAATTCTTGCAAATTCCAGGAATTCCTCTGGGGGGGGGGTGAGTGGCTGATCTGGAGAGGGGGATCAGCCCCTCTGTGTGACCCCGCAGACCCTCCCATTGTAAGATGAAAAAGAAATAAAACTTAAATCTGTTGAATCAAGAAGAGATGACTGGACTTCACATGTCCTTCATTTCACATTGAGCTTTTCCATGTGTATGTTTTTTTTTAATGAAATTTCTGTTTGAACAAATGTGAAAATAAACAATGCCAAAATGGTATTTTCATTGTTTAGCACAACTTAAATTGCTGAGGATTCTGCTGAACAGCTTATTAATTGTGCTGGAGAAGCAGATGTTGAAGAGAACAATATATCCAAGAGGATACGTCCCACTTGACATTAAAGTTGACAGTGGGAAATAAATAAGACACATGAACCTTTTTACAAATACATAACACAAATAAAAATGGAAAAATTACCCAACAGAAAAAAACAGCAAGAATACTAATTCAATACACTGATGAAGTAAAACTTCTTTACTTAAAAGTCTAAATATGAAACAGCGTGAGATGCCCGTGGTGCCCCTGCCTTCTTTCCAGAGATAATGTGGTTCCGCCCCTGTAAGGAAATATTAACAAGATGGAGGTGATCATAAAATACGAGCTAATCTCACCATCACAACAGTTTCGTGTGCTTATTGTTTGTTACATGTCGACACGCACAGGAGAGTCTGAGAGGAATTTGAAGCTCATCGTTACTGAGATGCCAGTGTTCCATTAGACCCCGCTGGAAACACATAACAAGCAGAGACGAGGCTCGGTATAAAAGAGAACAGTGCCCCCCTCTTGCTTTCAGGCAGATTTCTGGAGCTCCGTGGCTCCTGCCAACAGCAGAGGCATCTGTGGTCCACGCAGACCCCGACATCCTCCTACTGTAAGTTTCGGCGCACGCATCTTCTTTCTCCAACGCAGTGCGGCTTTAAGAGGAGCGGGGCTCTTAAATCTGCGGCTGGCTCCTCCTTCAGCCATGATGTCAGTCGGAGGGAGAGCGAGAGGGAGAGAGGTGGGCAGCATTGAGGAACTGAGTTCATACAATACTACTGAGACATCTACAGCTTAGCAGACAGATACGGTGAACCGCCTATCCCGGCTCCTGTAAGTGATGCTGCACTGAGGCACACTTTGATCCAACTCCGCTGGGGGGGCGATGCGCTCTCTGCATCACTCATTTAAGAGCGGTTTTTTTTTGGGGGGGAGAGAGAGCGTGCACAACCTTGAGTCAGTCAAAACAAGTGGTTATAAGATCAATTAGGTTATAGCTTTCAGTTCTTCATCAGAAGTCCTGCTTTTTTTGTGTGTTTTTTTTTTCTTGCCCTGTCGGATTGAAGTTTTACGCGCGTGTCGAGGTGTTTTTACGCACACGTCTAAGTTTGGTACCAGAAACGATCGGCTGCTAAAATACTGTTTTAGGGCAAATTTAGCTCCTGATACAAAGTTTATGTAAAAGAAGCGTGGACCACTGCGTATCTCCGCCTGTGGGATTGCTCGCCCAAGACATCCGAGGAGGAATTACGCCGTCCTTTTCAAACTAAGTTGATCGCTGCTCCTGTTATTTTTTTATTTGATTTTATTTCCAATTCTTTTTTTGTCTTGTACGCGAGGACCCCAGATTTTTTTAGCTCATGGATAAGTAGTGGATAACATTTTTTTTTCCTACTCTCACTGCCTTTTTCTGCTGCTTCTGATGAAGGATCCTTTCTCGCCGTTTCCCCTTCAGACTAATTCATGGCACTTCTTTTTTTGTAAACCGGTGATGTCTCTGCGCGGCAATACGCACGGCTGATTTTTCATCCAGTTCAAGCGGAGAGAAAAAGGTAAGCTTTGCTCCTTCTTCGGAATTTTACTGCTGGGACCAAAATGTGCTTTTTTTACTTTAGCGATGTCTCACCGCACGCACATCACTGGTCAGTCCTCTCTCCGCGCATTTAGAAACGCTGGAGAGCGCCCAGCAGCCTAATTTATGTGCTCCTTATAAAATCAAATTGATGTCCCAACAACTGGCAAAGGAACTGTGTGATATTTACAATCACTGACAGCAACATAAGCCCGGACGGAAATTTAGCGATAGTCTTACTAGGCACTTGGATAAATCAGTCCTCTGCTGTGTAGTGGGTCATTCTGGTGTTCCGTGGATTTTTCTTCTTTTCTTTTTTCTTTTTTCCTCGAGCTGCTCGGAAGACACCAGCAGCATCACCGCGCATCTCATGTAAATAGAAATTATCCGTTTACACGGTGCGTCGTGGAGAATCTGAGATGAGTTGTCGCATTATGCATGTGCGCCGCATGGATGGTCACGACTTTCGGGGGGTTATTCAGTCTTGTTCGCCGCTGATCGTTAGGTAGATAGGCCCACTTTTCCAAGAGCATCCCGACTTGACTGCGGGGACTTTTTTTTTTTTTTTTTCCAGCGCAGGTTTCGCAGCAGCTTGGCCGCTAATCTCGGTGCGTGGGTTGCGCGGAAACGGAGCGCTCCTGGTCAAGCGGTTCAGCTGTCACAGACCATAACCTCCGGGGCGATCATCCTGTTCACGCTCCGACTCCACGGGAGAGAGCGAGAGGGAGAGAGAAATAAATAAATAAAGAAAGAAAAATTCTTTCCCTCTAGGAATAGCAGTTCAAATAGTCAGCGTAAATCCCTCCTGGCTCCAGGATTAACCACCACAGTTGGTTGTTTGGGTACCTAATATCCCATACCTGCTCTGCATGCCATCTATTCTAATTGGGCTGGTTTTCAAAGGCCTGTTGAACTCAATATGTGCGGGAGAATTAAATCAAACACTAATGCGAGCTTTCCCAAGGTGAGCCGTGTGTTTTGGTTCAGCCTGAGCATTTATATGAGAACATGGAGTTCGTGGTTGGCAGGAACACGTTTCTTATTTGTTTGATTTGCAAAGTGCAGTGCAACCACTTGCACATTCCAGTTTACATTACAGCATCCTGATAGATACACTTGTAGCGTTTTCAGCCTAAATGTATTTCCAGTTTAGTTTCATTGGCTCTGATTTAGAGAAAACTGGGTTCTAAGTTTTGGCGACATTGGCCTGCAGGGTAGGTTTGATTTTAAAAAGAGTTCACTGAGTTATCAACCACAGCCCCAACATGTTGTATTGCTACTGTAATTTCTGATTTTTCTCGCTCAGTCTGTGTTATTGCTGCAATATAACTCCCACAAACTGTCTGACCTAGTCACACATAGTCAGTATAAAAGTCCTGTAAGAGTTTACCCATGGTAATTAAAATCAAAGAGAGATATTCACATGAATGTTCCTCAGTGAATTCTCATTTCACATGCCCATGAATCACACGACACTACATTTCAATTGCCTGTATTCAAAGTCAGGGATGGTAACTGCGAGAATATTCGCTTGCAGTGTGAAAACTTTTCAATATAGAATCTGCTACATAATCTGTGCAATGAGTTCTTCTTCTGTATTGTTAAAAATGAAATGCTCGTATAAACAGCTGTGTATGTCCTTCGATTGTTGGATGGCTTTTGAATTATTTACAATTGATTTAAATTATTTATATGTTTTTTTTTCCTCTTCATATTTCATTTAATTTTGAACTTTAGCATGTTTTCATTTGGGAAAATGGAAGGCAAATAAAGTAAAGCTCATGCTAAGGCTCCACTGGATCACACTTATATTTAGCTTTAGGATTACACTTGCATGTATGGACTGCCCTCTTGAGGTCCATAATTACAATGATGAAAATTAGCTTGTCACTTTGCAAAGGGTGAAAAAAGAAAAAAGAATCCAGAACATATTTAACGATCAAAGTATCAGCATTTTTTCAGTTCCTGCCACAAGAATGGCCTGAAATCTGTCAGTTTGTTATTCATCTTTCCAGACTTTATGCAGACGGCATGCTGCAAAATATGAACCCAAACTTTGATGCATATGGCCCTTTATCACCAGTGAAAGATCAAATCTCAGTCATTTAAACTCGAATGTTGAGTCTCTTCAATCTACAAGACACATCCGCTTTATTGCTCTGTTTCCTCCTGTTGAAGCCATTGTGGAAGTTTCCCAAGAGACAGCAACTTTCATTTCCCCACCGTCTGAAGAGAACCGTGGTTGCTATGTGGAATGAAAAACAAGTGACTGATCAAGACAGAAACCTGATCTGTCAGGCTGTCAGTGATCTTTAAGTTGTTAAAAAGAGAGAAACCCTGAGACAATCAGCACTATTAAATCCAGAAATACCTTCTTTTAAATAATTCTTTGAATCCACAGGCAATATTGATAGATTCAAGAAAAAAAAAAAAGAATGTAGCTTTGACAGTTAAAGGACTCCAAATGTCTTGGGTGTGAGCCTCAGAGCAGCTGAAAGTTTCCAGTGAGGGGTGAAGCTGGGGGGTGACACTAGTTGTATGTCTCGGCTCTCACCGCTACCTTCAGCCGATGCAAATACAGGGAAGACCTGTCCATCACGCCGCCGTGTAAAGTGATCTCGGACCGGCCTGCTCCTCTTCACCGTGTCTCCCGGGAGGCAGGCTTGAGTTTGCCTACTGGATTCAAGCTGCTGTCTGGGGCTCAAAATAGCATTTCAGGAGACTAGTGAAATGTAAGCAAAGGAGACACTCTGACTGACACCTAGAATCTCCCCCCCTCCTTACTTTTTTCTCCCCTCCAGCACAATTCCTCCTCTCACCTAGCTTATCCCTCACGGACAGGTTTTTAAGCAGTTGTCACATGTGAAGAGCACTGCTAATGTTGGAAAAATCAATGTTAAGAGAAAAGAATCCGATGAAAGTTGATAGAATATGAGCTCTAAATGTGCTCTGCAGCAGGACGGTCGAAGGCATCGTGTTCCTCTCATAAACTAATTAGCATTTTAGTTTCACTTGGGAAAAGAAAACACTTCATATATCACTTTAATGTTAATCTGTATGTGAATCCTGGTGAGATGCAGTTCACTGGCATCACATTAGAATCACAAGATGGTGTTTTGTGTGATAACGTTTATACTCCGACATGTGCTGCGAGTGGAAAACATACTACATCCCTTCATTCCGCAGAACATTATTGTCACTTAGAAGGGAGAGGAAATCTAGATCATGCTTTGATCTTTTCTGTGTTTTTTTTTTTTTTTTTTTTTTTCACGTCGGCGAATCACATCCCATTTAAGGATGTAATTTAAACTTCATTATGCGTCGTGCGAGCTCAGCCTTGGTCTGCCTGGCGATCATCACAGTAAAGCAATCGCTGCTCACTCCCAGTAAGACGCACACTTCAAAGCAAAGTGTGTCGCAGTTACTAATAGGATATCTCTCATCAATATTTTGACGTGACGTTGTGGGCCTGCCCATGCTGTATGTGTAGACTGAGTAACCCTTACACTGATCGATGTCGGCCATGTTTTTTTTTTGTTTTTTTTTTTTCTTCACTGTCCAACTGATCTTTAATGAGTCTCGTGTGACTGCTTTGGGAAATGTGTGAAGCCCGTCTTTGCACATTTCATGAATGCTTTGCATTTGTTGCAGATTCAAAAACCGGCTTAATTAAATTCTTATTTTTAATCAATTCCCCCTTTGTCAGTGGGCCGAGAGCTTCAGTGGCTACGAACGCTGCTGCCTTGCCAATTTAGAGAACCCCTGTAGTGCAGTTTAGGTACTCGTACCTTTTATACCAGATACTGCTTGACTCATATAAATGATGGAAATTTCATGAAGTAGCAAATATCGTGGTTCCCAGAGAAGCATTTGTGCTCCCTTGCTGCTTGCAGGTATGCAATGCAGTTTAAAGCAGCAGCTGTGATTTGTTTGTGTGATGGCTGTCACACACTTTTGGCGTTCTCTGAAGGAAACTGATGTATGATTTCAAGGAAGCTGCCTTATGAAAACAGACCAATATGTCTGGGAAAAATCGTGAGAGACTAATAAACACTTCGGGAGCTGGTGGACCTACGCACAACACACACAGTAGGATATGAGCAATGAAATTATTAGCTATTAAATAAATTGCACTGAGTCAGATGGGTAGTCAGGATGGGTTTGAGAAGTAAGCACACACCTATGAAGAGAGAGCTCTGATGTGTTAATGTGGACTCGGAACAAACCAGAAAATTCAATTATGCGCTTTAATTAAAAAAAAAAGAAAGAAAAAAAAATTCTATTGAAAACAAATGTACTTTTGCAAAGAAACTGTATTTATACTAATGGAATATAAAAGCCCATTAATGCCTGTGTGGTCAGACCTTAACAAGGATTACTTTAATTCTGATGGAAATTAAGGGAATAAATCTGTGAAATATATCTCAAAAGGAGTTAAATGAATGAACAAGTCAGCTAACAAACCACTTGAAATAACTCCCTCTGTAACTGACTATATAACCTACTAATGAACTGGTGGAGAGCAGTCAATATTTTATACTAGCATGTACTGCCAGGGCCAGTACTGCAGAGTATGATTTCTTCTTCATATTGCAGTGACCTACTTGGGTTTTGGCACTTGGGGTTCTTGCCCTTTGGCAAGCTTTCACACATATAAAACAGTGAAATGACTTCATTGTGAAACGGCATCAAATGAACTGGTATTCTCCATGCGAGGACTTATTAATGAATAATGCTCAGTTATGGTTAACCCATCTGTGCCGCAGTTTCTCCTCAGGGTTTTATTATCACTCTGTAGTAAAAGCAAACTGGTTAGTGTTTAAATTTGATATCTGTGAAAAAGAAAATAACATTTGTGAGGATGTAATGAAGTTACGATTAAATGTTAGTCATTTGACTGATGGTGGCTCCAACGATTAATAATTTCATAATGTTGTCTCCTCTGAGCAGTGCTCTTATCATGCAGTGCTAGTTTACACACATGGGCGTTCATGAAATATTTGAGAGCTCAATTGTTTACATTCAGAGCAAATGAGGCTCTCCATTAATAGCTGCTGTCAAGCAGTACAACTGCAAGAGTGTGTGTGTGTGTGTGTGTGTGTGTGTGTGTGTGTGTGTGTGTGTGTGTGTGTGTGTGTGTGTGTGTGTGTGTGTGTGTTTGTTCATGCATGGAAGCACCAAAGCTTAAGGCTTATTTCTGCTTCCTGCAACTGAGCTGCAGTCTGGGTGCGAGGTGCATTTTGGGAAGACGTTAATGCACCATATTGACTCGGTGTCATTCAAATGTGAATCAAAGGTTCCACGAGTCCAGTATTTTTCAAGGAAGGTGGTTTGTGAACAAGCTTTTTCATAGCAAACAATTTTATCAGTGAACTCGACCACTTTTATGCTTCTCAATAAAAACCTGAAAATGTTTATTACGGCAATGAAACGGATTGATGGAATGCATGAACTACTAACCTTTACGTGCCTGCTTGCTCAGTGGATGTCATCAAAGGTTAATTGTGTAAAACCGCCATTAATTTGCACTCAAAGACATGGGAAGGATGTTGGCTCATAACTAGTTTGGATGAAGAGGTCAAGTTGAGAAACTCTGTGAGAGAAAATAGTACTAATCACAGCAGTATTTGAACAGAATTTTCTTTACTGACATAACGTGTTGTGTCTCTTCTTTTTTTTCTCTCTCTCTCTCTCTCCATCTTGTCTCTCTCCTGTGGCAGGATTGCTGCAGTGGAAGAGAAACCTCCCCTCTACTCTTGAGTATGGACTTAGCAAGTCAAGCTCATGCGCTGGTGGTCTTGCTCACCTGTGCAGTCTTACTATGCCAGGCTCAGGAGAGGGACTACACGGTGAAGGAGGAGCAGCCGGAGAACGTTCGCATCGGAAACCTTCGCAAGGACCTGGACCTCAACCTGGACCCCAGCATCCGGCTGTCCTCTCCGCTGCAGTTCAAGCCTGTGTACAAGACAGGTGACGTGCCTTTGGTGAGGGTGGAGGCCAACACAGGGGAGATCTTTACCACCAACCACAGAATTGACCGGGAGAAGCTGTGTTCGGGGGTCTTCACCGAGAAACGTTGCTATTATGAGATTGAAGTGGCGGTTCTGCCGGACGAGATCTTCAGACTGGTCAAGATCCGCTTCCTGATCGAGGACGTGAACGACAACGCACCCCTTTTCCAATCGACTGTAATAAACATCTCCATCCCCGAGAACACAGCCATCAACACCCGATACCCGGTGCCCTCGGCATTCGACCCCGACGTAGGAATCAATGGGATCCAGCATTATGAACTCGTCAAGGTGAGAATCACTCCTGGCTCGTCTTCTTCACAAACTCAAACTAAAACTAATGGAGTTCCTGCTGGAACTGAGGAAAACCTAAAGAGTTATTTCATTTTCAAAATAGAAAGCATTCATCTTATTGGACTGAAGCAATGCCACTCAGGCCTTGTATGCACCGCATCCCAGATTAATCAGACTATTGATGAACTGCTTGCTATGATTCAAAAAATTCATCTCAAAAACGTCCAAGTATCTGAAGAGATGCATTCCCAAGAGAAGATCTACCCCACTGAAATTAAAGTTGATAGATTCTATTACTGCAAGTCTGCAATCTCATGTTGAGACTGAAAGTCATTTCTTGCAAATTAATTAGAGTGAATTAGGATAGAAACTGATGGTGAAGGATATATGGAGAAGAGGCCTTTTGGCTCCTCAAACAGTTACTGGTTTACTTAAAAGACCTGTACGAATGAGAAGCAGAAAACTATTATAGTCTTACATTTTATTGACCTTTAATTGGAAAAAAAAAAGTACGAAATGACTTTTGTACTTTACCTTGTAGAAACAATTACAAAGGATAAAAAACAAGATAATAAGTATAAAATTAATTGTCTCTTTCAAATTAGATGTCTGTCTCCGACGCAAGCAGAATATTCAGTACACATTATATTGATTAAGCTCTGACATTGCCATGCCTGCAGCATGTCACCTGTCTGTGGCAGGTCTGATTCATGGACTGTTCTTAATTAGTATGCACCTATAATGTTCTTCATGACTTTGCTTTTGGTTTCTTTGTTTGGGATTTTTTTTTTTTTTTGGGGGGGGGGGATGCCAGATAATAGTATTCAGATCCTGTATTTGTTTGTTCTATAAACCAGCAACAGACTGCAGAGCATATAGCGCTGCACTGTATGTGCACACACAGGAAATTAATTTAAAGACTGCATTGAAAGTATGACCTACTTCTCCATAATGTGGAATATGTTGCAAAGCCGAAAATACTTCACGCCAGCCATTAATATTTCCAAATGTTTTATTTCATTATGGGAGGAGGGTGTAAAAGTGAGCAAGGTTTCATCCTGTACAGTAATATCAGTAGCATACAGTCGAAAGTGCAGACGCAGCACATATTGGATATCCAATTTCTAGCAACAGGTTACATGAACCGAACACAGCAGATTAAAGCAAGTGAGAAGGAATGAGCAGTATTATGTTAATATGTGTCTCACGCAGAACCAGGAAAAAGCTTTTTTCATTATCTAATTGATGTTCTATTAGAGCGTAGAGCAATATTCCTTTCTACCTAATGGACTCTGCCTGAAATTCAGCAATGTAAGATAATATCATGCGCCGTTCATGTGCAGACGACGCGACACTTCAAGCGTTCTGAATAGACGCGCATTGGAGATGACATAAGTTTACACAAATGACGTGTAATTAAAGAGGGAGATGCAAGCACTCCGGAGGACACCCTGAGCACAATAAATACAGAGAAGTTGTTGTATCTGAAATAACAGTGCGAGACAGAAATGACAAGTCCGTCTTGGAATCTCAGATGAAGTTAACACTGTGCTGGAATGAAAAGAATCACTGCTGTCCGCGTCTGCCTTGAATACCAATTTGCATTTTTAAAGAGTCTATCCACTGCCAAGACCTCTCCAGTGCAATGTCCTGAATTGTTCATGCCTGGAAAATCACCAACCAAATGTTCTGCTCATAATGATGATCATCTGCAATAATTTTCTTTGCCCTTTTCACAATATATAGCTTTCTAAAACCTGTGCCTAGGCAGTGGTTGTATTATCTTTTGCAGGAAATTCGTCTTACAGCAAACTTGGCTCTGCGTGCCTGATTCAGTTCTTCTCATTATATTCTCATTGTACTCGAGATTAATTTCCTTGTGCCCCAATGTTCCATATGAGTAAAACACAGGGAGAAGTGTTTAAAGAGCCAGAGACATTTACAGCCTTTGGTATCTTTTATTTCAGAAGTGCAGGAGAAAGCCAGGGGTTTAGTGGGGAAGGAATGTGCAAGCATTTCCTAGAATAGCTCTTGGCCGCTAAGCCACCCTTGGACTATCTTTGTATGGTCCTGAGAGATTTGTCTCCAAAGCTCCCTCAGAATTATAGTTTGCCCAGTTTTGTTGTGTTGTGCAGGGTACGGTCCGTAAATGGTTACGATGCTGTAGCATCGTGAGCCACAGTCCACGGTCCGTCACCGCCCGTGGTTTGAGCCCGTCTGGGTTGTCATCGCAAAGAGCCAATGAAAGAAGTATGGTCACCTTTTTGACTAACTTTGTCCTTTTCCGAAGCTGAGATAGACAACAGGTAATTTAATCTTATAAAGTCCTCCAGCCCGACACATAATGGCTGGTAATCATTCTTTGAGCGAAACACTGCCATCAGTGCAGCAGTGTGTTACATCACTTCAATTGTAGAAAGGTTGTCCAAAGAAATAGTCAAGGTCAGAGAAAGCAATCACATGCATGGATGGAGGAGGACCTCGTCTGAAAGGAGATTCAATCACTTTATACATTCAAATAATAACTCAGATCAACACAGAATAAAACATTGCTCTAAAATAAATTCAGCTGTTGATTTTTGCTTTTCGCAGCCATTCTTCCCTTTGTTTGTTCCAGTGATGTCTGATTTTGCAGGATCACATTAATCCAGCGCCAGCATCTTTCAGCACATTGAAGTGGGCAACTTGTTCAGTCGTTCCATTCAGATAAAAGATTCTGTTTCTGGGTTTATACTTTGCCCGACTGATAGCCAAGATGATGAAGTGGATGTGTGTTTTGAGGCTGGGCAGTCTGGGGAGCTCTTAGATTCACCCTTCTGCCACCTTTCCAGGCATTTCCTGCAGTAATTTCCAGGGGCAATCCACTTTGCGTATCTGAGATATACCTGAGATTTTTCAGTAGATGAAGCACTTTTTTTCAAAGTGCTTCAAGTGTTGTTCTGACCAATTTTATTCCCAAAAATAATTTGAAGATGCAAAATTTATTCAGCCTTCAATCCCAAGTAGCAAGGATAATTTGATTAATTCATCGCATGCTTGCCTATAGGCATTACATTTTGAGGGAGAAGGTTCACTGTCAAGCATTTCCACTTTTCATTAGCATCCTATTTTGACACATTATCTTTTTCTTCGGTTTGACAAAACGAGGCAAACAATTCCCAGGTTCTTGTGTCTTAATTATATGCATGAGATCATAGCCAGGGGCAATAGTGGATGAGGGCTCGAGAAAAAGAATGAAGGGAGAATGAAAGAAAGCGGGGAGGGCAAGAAAGTGAGTTTCTATCAGCATTATAAAGCGGTGCTATAGCTGGTGATGAATACCACTCCCTATTTAGTCCCATCCTTGGGCATCACCGTGACTGGAGTCGCCCTGATATATTCACAGCCCAATCTGAGTCTCCTCTGAGTTTTAATAAGGTCATCAACTTGACTGAAAGATGCATCCACAGATAATCTGAGGCACTGTCTGCAAAATGGGGTTCAGAATCAACCTGCCCTCATCATCAACCACCTCTGCTTCTGTCAGTGTCCCTCAATCATTTTCATCTAAATTAGCTGACTCTGATTGAATTGTGTACGGCACAGGCCGCCACGTATCCGATGCCGTGCCTCGACTTTGCTCACTGTGGTCTGAAAAGCAACTTATCTAAGTAAAACAGAAACAACAGAGCAATGCATCTGGACAGTGCAGGTGAGGCAGAGGAGTGAGGAACGGCATTATGTGCACACCTTGTCGTTTAGGGAGCTTTGTCCTTCTTGCTCAGCCTTAAGGTTTGCAGTAAGTGATTCATGCTACTATTTGGCCTTTTCTTAGCCTGCCCTAGATCTTATCACAATCCACCAGACTAATTCTGCATTCAGGAGGATGCGCAGCCTGAGAGATAGCTCTCTTCAACTTATTGAAATGCGGTGAGTGCTGTCTTGTCAGTTGTAAAATTGTGTGAAACCAAGACAAAAGCATAGAGGAAATGCTGGCTCATAAATCATTGTGCAGCATTCCCTTTGACACATTCTAACTCTACATCCTACTATTAACATCAGGCTTTGCCAAATATCAGGGCAGATACTGAGCTACTGTGCCGAATCCCTGAACTATTCAAACAGCTGAGGATTGGGGAGCGCCGTACGGCTGGAGTCATTCTGAACAATACAGCTCCCACAATGTTTTCGTGAACCTTTCAGTTACGACAGTAGCAGTTCTGAATTGTGCATAAAGATTTAGATGAGTTAATCCATAGGGCAGTTTCTTTATATTGTAACACAGAGTTTTATATGCCATGTCTGCTTATCCCTTCATGACTTTTGCTTGCCAGAAGGATCACAAAAAATAAGGTCTGAAAGATCGTTGCTGCAGTGTTGGCTGTTTTAAGTAGTTCTGTCAATCACTGACATGTTGACAACATTCCCTCAGCAAGCAATTTTTCAGAGTACACAATAATTTACATGCTGCTGCTGCACGTTTCCTTGTGAGGGCTACAACGCTGTGCTGGCACAAGGACAGTTTGAGATTTCGAAACCTACTCGGGACTCTTGTGCTCTGAATTTGGTCGAAATGTTCATCCCTTGAACAAGGAGAATGTATATATCTTAATCTCATTTGATAGCTGTGCCTAGACAGAGTAATCTCTTCCAACATTATGTGCAGCATGAAGCTTATCTCTTTAAAGAGGATGCTTTTTCTTGTTTTACCATGAAACTGCTTCTGACTGAAAGAGCTTCAAAGGGCTTCTTTGTTTCATAATGTGCATGCAGCTCATTCACAGGCTTGATCTTCTTCTTATTTCCTCCCCCTACTCTCTTTCTCCTCCTCTCCTTTTCTGTCACTAACTTCTCTCCTCCTTTCCTCCCTCCCTCCCTCCCTCGCTCCATTTCGCTTTCCCTCCCCCCATGCTTTCCCCCCCAGTATGGATCCATACCGTACTCCATTTGAAATTGTAAACATTAGTGCTAGTTTTTTGGATGGGAAGCAATTACTCTTAACAGCCAGTGCCAGTTCCTCGGGATTGTCGTGTGGATTACTCATGCATTTGTTTTCATTTTCCTCAGGCTTCACTTTTTCCTTGCTTTTGCTTTTCTTGAGCTAAAAGCTTTTTCTAATATGCAGAATTTTTCACTCTCCTTCTCTTAATCTATGGCGATCTGGTCTTGTGGTGCGGCGTATTTAAATAGGAGCCTGCCGGTGTGTCTCTGTTTAGTGCTGTTTCTTTTCGTCTCTCACAAAGTCGAAATGTTGTAAGGTTTCCTGCTCCATTCGAACATGACACAAGATAGGAAGGAAGACTGAAATCTCTTTTTAGTAAAGACACAGGCAATCTCATGAGAAGGCTAAGCAGGCAAATTAATCCCCTCAAGCGGTAGTTTCTTGGAGAGGTGGAGGGACTTGATTCATGACAATGATTGTTCACGGTTTGAAAGGATTAATTAACTGACATTTGATATTGTTTGCAGCATTTAGTTTATAGTTTATGTCAAAAAAGAAATAAATCTGGAAGTTGTAAGGCACTAACGATTTGCATGTTTGCACATTGAAGGGGATCGGTATAAAATGAGCGGAGCAGTCATGAAGCAGAATGTCTCAGGCTGTTGAACATGTTCTTGAAATTCATCAGAATGCAGGAGGAGGGCTTCAAGTGAACCTGCATAACCTAAGGAAATGTGTCAACAAGCTGCTCAGAAAAATAAAACACTCTATGCCATGCTGCATTTCCCACCACACCAGCATACCTCTCTATTCTCCACTTAAAAATGACAGTATGTGTAGCTTCATTTATGGAACTAATTCATCGGCAAAGTTGATGTTAAACAGATTTCAAAACGTTTTTGATAATCGTTGTGTGTCTCATACAATAAAGTTAACTAACCATCATGTCTTGTCTTTGCAGAGTGTCAATGAGTTTGGCTTAGACATCATTGAGACTCCTGAAGGCGACAAGTGGCCACAGCTTATCGTGCAGCAGAACTTGGACCGTGAGCAGAAAGACACCTTCGTCATGAAGATAAAGGTCGAGGATGGTGGCAACCCCCCGAAGTCCAGCACTGCCATTCTCCAGGTCACCATTTCTGATGTCAACGACAATCGCCCCATCTTCAAGGACAGCGAGTTGGAGGTGTCTGTACCAGAGAACGCCCCGATGGGGACATCGGTCGCTCAACTTCACGCCACGGACGCAGACTTGGGTTCCAACGCACAGATCCATTTTGCCTTCAGCAACCAGATCTCTTCTTCGACCAAACGCCACTTTGCCATCAACAGCTCCACAGGACTGATCACTGTGAAGCAGCCTCTGGACAGGGAAGTAACTCCTGTTCATAAACTCATCGTGCTGGCCAGCGACGGCAGCTCCACCCCCTCCAGAGCCACAGTGATTGTTAATGTAACGGACGTTAATGACAATGTTCCTTCCATTGACACTCGCTACATTATCAACCTAGTGAATGGGACTGTTCTGCTATCTGAAAATGCACCTCTCAACACCAAAATAGCTCTAATTACTGTTACTGACAAGGACGCAGAGCTTTATGGCAAAGTAGCTTGCTACACTGACCATGATGTTCCTTTTCGGTTGAAACCTGTCTTTAATGATCAGTTCCTGCTCGAGACAGCTGCCCCTCTAGATTATGAGACGACTCGAGAATATGCAATTAAGATAGTTGCCTCGGATAGGGGGACGCCTCCTTTGAACACTTCTGCTATGGTCTTAATCAAAATCAAGGATGAAAATGACAATGCACCCATTTTTCCTCAGCCGGAAATCCAGCTTTCCATCCCGGAGAACAATGACCCCTCGACACAGTTAATAAAAATCAGCGCCACTGATGCAGACAGTGGGCATAATGCTGAGATTATCTATACCCTTGGCCCCGATGCACCTGATGGGTTTAACATAGACAGACGGTCAGGAATTCTCTCTGTTGGCAAACGACTGGACAGAGAGAAGCAGGAGAGGTACTCATTCACTGTCATAGCAAGAGACAATGGCTCTACGTCCCTGCAGAGCAATGTCACTGTCAGGCTAATCGTCCAGGACCTTAATGACAACAGTCCAGCTTTCACACACCCCGAGTACAACTTCTATGTGCCTGAGAACCTGCCTCTCTATGGAACTGTGGGCTTAATCACAGTGACAGATTCAGATGCTGGAGATAATGCTGTTGTAACCCTGTCCATTTTGAACGGGAAGGACAATTTCATCATTGACCCTCAAACCGGTGTCATCAAACCCAATATCACCTTTGATAGGGAGCAGCAAAGCTCCTACACGTTTATGGTCAAGGCTGTTGACGGAGGGCAACCTCCGAGCTCCTCCTATGCCAAGGTCACCATCAATGTTGTTGATGTGAACGACAATCGCCCTGTGTTCGTCATCCCATCCTCCAACTACTCATATGACTTAGTGCGAACCACCACTACCCCTGGCGCTGTGGTCACCAGAGTATTTGCCATTGACAATGACACAGGTATGAATGCCGAGCTGCATTACAGTATCATCAGCAGCATCATCATCACATCTAGGGTCTCCCCTCGAGGTCTTTTTGCCATCGACAGAACAACGGGTAACATAACACTGCAGGAGAAAATAGTCGCAGCTGATCAGGGGCTGCATAGGCTGGTTGTCAAGGTCAAAGATTTAGGTCAGCCTGAGTCATTACATGCCATTGCACTCATTCACTTGTTTGTCAACGACACTGTGTCAAATGCTACATTTATCCAAGAGCAGCTGCGGAAAAGCATGGAGACGCCTTTGGACCGTAACATAGGGGACAGTGAGGTAACACCTCAAGCTAATGGATATGTGATTGTTGTCATAGCCATCATAGCAGGAACGATGACTGTCATCCTGGTGATATTTGTGACTGCTTTGGTGCGCTGCCGGCAGACACCCAGACACAAAGTAGTACAAAAGGGCAAACAGAGTGGGGAGTGGGTGTCACCCAACCAAGAAAATCGCCAGATCAAGAAGAAAAAGAAGAGGAAGAAGCGATCCCCCAAGAGCCTTCTGTTGAACTTTGTGACCATAGATGAATCCAAGCCTGACGACCCCACCCATGAGCATGTTAATGGTACGCTGGATCTCCCTGTGGAGCTTGAGGAGCAAACCATGGGGAAGTACAATTGGGCGACCACGCCTACCACCTTCAAACCTGACAGCCCAGATTTAGCCAAGCATTACAAGTCTGCATCCCCTCAGCCTACCTTTCAAATTAAACCGGAAACTCCTGTGGCCCCAAAGAAACACCACGTGATCCAGGAGCTTCCCTTGGACAACACGTTCGTGGTTGGCTGTGACTCACTCTCCAAGTGCTCGTCGACTAGTTCCGACCCATACAGTGTCTCAGAGTGCAGCTGTCAGGGGGGATTCAAGACTGCGGGGCAAATCACCACCCGACAGGTAATTCATGACTTCCTTTTTAAACCCACCCACACTAGTCCCTCCTCACACTCCCCTCGCAGTCCCCTGGTAGGCGACGTGAAAAGGGAAGGGTGGGAGCACAAAGCAAGGGGATTTTCAAACACAGATCACGATCATGTCTACATGAATGTCATTTGCACTTAAAAGTAGGAATGCTCAAGAAACAAAACAGATGAATAAAACATATTTTGTCACAATTAAAACGGCAGTCTTTTCACTTGGCTCATTTTAATTCTTGTATTCATTCTCCCTTTACAAGCAATCATCATTGCTTAATCACGTACCAAAATACATATGTAGGTTCATTTTGTATTCATTAAAAGCTTGAGTGATGTCTCCAGTGTAGTTACGATGGTCACATTTCTCAAACATCTTTGTAAACAAATGATAATGGAGCCTTTAAAAAAAATAACAACCTGGGCAACAATATTTCAACTGTCTGTTGACACATTTGAGTTCAAGGGCAAATAAGCCTGGACACATTCGGCCATCATGTTTAAACAAGGCTTGCAAAACGTGTTAAAGGCTACTCATTTCATCAGGTCTTCATTTTGGCAACTTCATGTGAAGGTAATAATACAAAGCAAAAAACAAATAAGTGCCCTTGATGTGCGAAAGCATAAAAACAAAAAAGCTCACTTTTCGGTGGCTTTTCTCCTCAAAATGTTGAGTGCCGTCTTAATTGTGCCAGTGAGGCATTGTGGGAGGGAAACTCATTTGAATGCCAAGGTACAGCGAAGGGCTTATGATTCCCTAAGAGATATGTGCCAAATGCGAAGTGCCCCAATAAATAAAAGCTGGCAAGGGAAATAAATGTAAATCAGAGGTAAGGAGAGGTGGCCTTGCTCAGTACTGACAGCTAGAGCAGAGCGCTGTGGGGAAGACTGAGTACTGCTTTGGGCGGGGGAAGGGGTCGGAGGGATCAAGGTGACGCAGAGCCTTGAGACCAATATACTTAAACACCAAGGGAGCCGTAGTCCATAAAAAAACCTGGCAGGCCAATATTGCATTTAGCTCATAAATGCTCTACTTTAATGTCCCCAATTATTGGTGCAAATGGCATATGTTTATACACACTTTTTACATGCTTTAAATTAGCTCACAAAGAAAAGGATGTGAGGGTTTCACAACAAAGGGTAGCCACGTCCATGTGTCGCAGTTTGTGTTTGACAGGACAATGAAAAATGCTATCATTGTCTCCCTAATTTGTGACAGACGATGTTCATGTTGATATTTGACCTGCCATCACACACAACACAACGGAATTAATCAAGGCTGACTAGTCTGTGTGCGGGGTAGCAGTTCATCCAGTGCTGCCTTAATTTACACCTCCAGCTGATTTTTTTTTTTAAATCCATACGCTTGTTTTTTTTTGTTTTTTGTTTTTTTTTTTTTTGCTTTTTTTACATTTTTTTTCAGACTTGGTTGTTTCCTTGTTGCGCCGTCTTTCATTTCAGTTACTGTTTTGATCATGATTATCACAACTGCCATTCATCCACTTCTGGGTCAATTTCATGATATTGCATCAATAATTGATTGTGTTTGATGAGGTGCCTGCTTTTGTTTGCGTCTAGCCTCATGTTGCAGCGGGTTTCTGGATGTGTGGTTCAGTTCTTCCTTTTTTTGCCCCCAGTGTGTTACTGTGTGACACCGAGCCAGCTTAAATTCCTCATATCATAGTTGTAGTAAATGACTGTTGATCCTGTGAAGTATTGTACTTAGGCTAATTTATGAAGACACCCACACACAGTTGATAGTCATTCCTTCATCCACCTTTTATTTGAAACCCTAGTTAAAAGCTATGCTCTGCCATGGTACATTACCCATAAGCCTTCCACATGCCCCTGGTACCAAAGATTTAATCCGTAATGTGTTTATACGACACACTGACGACTTGTCAGAAAGATTTTCCCACCGTACTGGCAGTGACTTCCCTGAAATATGCAAAAATATGCAGTCTGCATTCAACAATTCTGAATTATCATCCATTATGAATTTCATGCATTAAGGATTTAAATTGATTTTCACTTATTTTGGTGATCAGAGGGGGAATTAGGGGTGAATAATTTAAGATCAGTGAATATGTGATCAGTAAACATTGCCTCAAATCTTTACACTTCTTCCAAGGTATATTTAGTCAATGTTTTAACAGACGACAGGCTTGAAATGTCAAATACTTTCCCATTTCAGTGCCTCACAGTCGCAGTATTTGATTGTTAGGTACATTTTAAACGTCTGTTCTGGTAGCTTCTCCTTAACAGCCACATTTTTCATTGATGTTAAGCTGACAACACACCTAATTTTTTTCCTGTCCCCTTAAGCAATTGACGAGTGATTCATCCCACTTTAGACATTAGATTTCCCACCAGTTTTAAATGTGCTTATTTAAAGCCTGAGTAATGGAAAAAAATAGCATCAAGGTTTGCCTGATGAGAATCAGTGGCTGCAAAGGTTAATTAAATGCACTAAAGGGTTAATCACTCGTAATACAGTATGATTAAAATCACTGTAATTGGTTTGCGAATGAGGCTGATAAGAGAAAAGAAAAAAGACAGCCATCCTTTAAGATCACTGGGGATGCCACAAAATATCTTGGGGTGAGTCCCGCTCTTAGGATCCAAAGTGACAATGGATGACCAGCAGCCGCGTCTGTCGAGGCCGTGTTAACAATATCATCTCTGTTTGATTTAATCTTTGTGCTTCTTTAAAACGACTCTATTTTCAAAGTGTGAGAAAGAACCCTTAAAAGCAGCACTTCTTCAAAAGATGTGGATTTTGCTTTTATGTGATGAGGTGAAAAAAAAAAAAATAAAAAAAATAAAAAGAGACAGAATATCTGAGCACAGTCAAATGTGTAAAGCTTACTTCAAGTGTGGTTCTTAAAGTAAAACCTGCATTTGGTCTGTAAGTGCAAGCTTTTCCCGTCTCTCTTCATCATAATACCAAACTCCAAAAAGCTGAGATCTTAGGCAGGATGTTGAGTTTCCCTTTTCCTGCATCAAAGTGACACATTGTGCTTTTAGTGCCTTTACACTGATCTCTCGTTGCCACACACACACACACCTAAAGTGGGTGAAAACAAAGCAAAGACAAAAAGCCCACCCATGGAATAATAATGGGACAGAACACAGGAAGAGATAATTATAGTTGAAGGTCACCAAAATGTTTTCAGGGACTTTACAGATGTAGCCGATAAAGAGTAAAGCTTATAAAAATCCTTCAGAGACCTCCGATTTGTGCCACCATATGGGTTCATTATACAGCGGGAGCCGTATTTGCAAATTCAGGCCTCCTCTATTCCCTCCCATCTCCTCTCATTCTTCTTCTTCTCTCTTTTTTTTTTAATGTATCTCATCATTTTCTTTTAACCCCTACCCCCTTGTTATTAGAGGTCAATCTGCCTCCAGTGATGAGGAGCTCTTGTGAGAGTTTGTGCTTTGGAGGAGGCAGATCAAATGACTTACTATGTTTGAGTGATCTTCGACATCAGCATTAACATGCAGAGAATAAAAGTGGCTTTTGTTTGGCCGATCAGTCCGAGGCCGCAATGCAGGAAGCCGTTTAATGACGCTCTCCTCCGCAGACATCACAGAGGGGAAGGCTGTGTTTGGCTTTTGTGGTTTCATCCTCATCGTCTTTTGAGTTCGGTTTAGATGCATCGTAGACGTGAGTGTTGTCTGAGACTTTCGCTTTGTGCTGGTGCGTCAGCTAAATTTGTGTCAAATAAATCGAAGTGAGGTGCTGGTCAGTGAGACATTCCACCGAAAAAAGGCCAATTTAGGAATGTTGATCTATAGACGCAGTCATTTTATTATTAGTTTCCAGCAGTTACTATAGTTTGTTATTTATCATTTTATAATTTTTTTTTTTAAATCAAATTTATTTCATTTTTTTCCTTTTGTTTTGAGTCATTGCATCTGTAATCACTTTGCCTTGCTGGTGCAAAAAAACAAAAAAACAAAATCCAGGTCAGCTCTCCCATACCAACATTCATAGAACTGTCGCAAACTTTCCGTGGAACTGCGAAATGTGATATTCTGTACATATCAGAGGATCCACTGGCAAGGATATGAATGAAAGAGTGGGCCTAAATTGATCCAAATGTTTTTCAAGGGGAAATGAAGAGTGCTGCGCTAGTGTGGTGGGAGAGAAAAAAAGACAAATTGGGAGTGATAATTGGATAAGATTGCGTGCTCTGATAAGTACAGGAAAATGCACAGACATGTGTGACACTCGTAGCATTCTTCAAGGAAACCTGACGAGATAATAACTTGATTGCCAGCCGTACCTTGAAGAATGCTAAATTTATTTAAAGATCTATACACTTTTCAGAGATTTTTTTTTTGTTTCATTTTTTTCGTTATTATTCAGTGTTCGCCGTAGCTTCACACTGATAAGGCAACACGGCCTCAGAGCTCGATGATATTGTAACTCCAATCTCCCTATATCTGTCTGTCTCTCTATATTTCAGGAGATGGCACTGAAACCACCACACTATGGCACACTCTGTGGCACAGGTACAGCTCGCTCCCACAGGATTAAAATCAATCTCTAGCTCCCACTACCTAAAGAGAGAAAAGAGAGAGGAAAGAGAGAGAGGGCAGAGGACAGAAAAGAAGGAAGGCAAGAACTGAAGAGGTGACACAAGTACTTTACTGTCTCTACAGCCTCAAACCCCACCTCTTCACACAATCCGCTGAAAAGAGGAATTTGGGGGGGTTCTCGTGACAAAAAAAAAAAAGGAGACGCGCTTCTCGTTGCTGCCTGAAACTTGACAAAGCTCCTCCTGTGAATTTGTTGAAAGTTTGAAATGCTTTATAAGTCTGATGCTATTATTTCCCTGTGTCAGTGAGGATGATATTGTTTTGCCCTGAACCCTCCTCAAAAATGTCCCGCTCCAGCACCCACCCTGTAAAATAGGTGTCAAATACAGTCAGTAGATCTGTAAAGTATGTTTATATGTATGTATGTATATCTATCACAGAGTTGATGGTGTTTTTATTTATTGATTGCATTTCTTTGCCTTGTTTTCAAAACTGCCTGGTGGCCATTTTATTTTCTTACTTTCGATATTTCTTGTATCATTTGACGTCGCTCTAATCGAGCTTGCTCATGGAACTAATGACTTACGATGTATTTATGCTGCAAAGCCTGCGACCTGTAGGCTTACATTAGTAATGAGCTCACACACACACACACACACACACGCGCACACACACACATCATAGCTATCGAAATTCACCTCTTTCCGTCACACTGACAGCGCCGTCAGAGACGAGCGCGGCTGCACCGTCGCAGAAATTCGCGTGACCTCCGCCGCCGCATTTGCGGCTCTTTACAACTGTGGTACTGATCTCCGTGCTGTTATTACACTGGGAGGAATGGCGGGACAAGTTTAATACTTGGAGCTAAGCCACAATCACAAGGGACTAACTGCTGGGGTTATAATCAAAAGCTGTTTATGTAGGGCAGATTTGAAGAGCACTAAGCCTAACCTTTTGTGTGTCGCTTTCGATTCCCAAGTCTGGAGTGGTTTAACCTGTGAGATCCACATTAAAATGACTCCAGATGGTTAAATCAAGAATAATAATAATATATAATCCTCAGGCAGTTTTTAATATGGGTTGGTGGGTTTAAGCAAAAAAAAAAAAAAAGAAAAAAATTGACTTTGTGCACTTATTTACACTGACATCTAAAAACGGAAAGAAAAAAAAAGGAAAAAAAAAAATCTGATGACAAAAACGCCAAAATGAAAAGGTAATCCAGGAATCCATTTAAAGACAGCAATAAGTTGCCGTTTGACAGTAAATCCACTATGCTGCAATTAATGCTTCTTTGGCCTTTTTCTCGGAGCTTAACTTCAGTTTTCTCTCCAGTTTTCCGACACCCATAAAGTCATCACGGCACAATGTCTCCTCTCTGCAGCATACATCAGTACCTGGCTTGATGGTTTAGCAGCATTGTTGTTCAATAGTCCTGTTAATTGGTAAGTTAAAGACTTCTTTGATAGGTAAGGCCTCCAAGGCATCTTCAGTACATACATATAACCATAGAATTAGAGTCATTAAAATGGACATAGCCTGTGTAGTCAATTAGATATGTACAGATGGACTGGACCAGAGGCTGTTTACCCTCTTGTAAGCATCTATATATAGTTAAATGAAATTACTGCACGGACCAGAAGCCTTTTTTTGATTTTGTTCCAGTCATGTATTGTTACGGTTGTACAGACTATGTCTATTTTAAAGCTTTTAATTTTATGTGTGTTACCTCTTTGTGATGAGGCAGGTTGATATTATTTAAGGAGGTATGTTCATGTAATTATGGTATCAAATGTATTCACTACTGCGTAGGAGCCACAGTATGAATTATACATAGCATCCTAGCACTGTGTAATAATTAGATTTGCCTGATCTTTGGAGAAAAGAAAAAAAAAATCAAACCTGGGGAGAGCATTTGTCCTTGTAAGGGAGACAGAAAACCTCACTTTTATTCAATGTGAAGTACAATATGCACCTTACATGATCTTTGTAATTGACTTTGATTTGCCAGTGTGGAGAAAACTGTAAATGTTTGTTTATGTATGTGTGCGCTTCTGAAATTTATTAAAGTCTTTTGCATTGTATTGCATATTTTTGATGACTCTTCTTGTTCATTTTGAGCATTTAACGGGAGCTTGCATCACTCCGTTCAGTTTTCTACACACTCTTTTGTGTCTGCTTGGCTACCCAGGGAGAATTGAGGCAGAATGATGGAGATGAGTCTGGTGTTTTGACCTATATGATGTGAATTGGCCTAACAGACTGCAGTGGAAGGGATTAATGTGGTTGTGTTGGTTGGGTTACCTTCAATAGTCCCGTTTCATGAATCAAAACAAAAAAGAAATGTGCTAAGAAAGGGAAACTTTACTTCGATATTCTGCATAAGTACAGCTATAAAAGACAACAATTGAAATTGTTTAGATACAAATCACTAATTATGAATGATTACAGATTTATTATATAAAAAAGCAACACCCAATTGGATATGTTAAGAGGAACACATCCCTTTGAAGTGCGTCGACAAAAATCAGAGGAACAAAAGCTTTTTTGGACCGACACCTTTATTTTTTTTGGTTATTTCCTTTTTGGTTTCCCCACCATGAGAGCTGATAATGATCAGTTGATAATCATAACTCCGCTATTATCTTGTATAATAGTGCACAAACACCAGGCTTTACACATCTGAGAGAGACTGATGCCAGAGGGTACGATAACCACGGCTCAAATATTGTGTTATGCAGTATTTATGCGGATTTGATCCAAAAATACAGACTTGAAAGGCATAAAACAAAGCCTGCACAGAGACAACAGACAATGTTTAATTGCTTATCAAAGTTACTTCATAGTTTGAAAGTGAGCTAGAGCTAATCAGTTCCCCTGGGAAAAGTGTCCTTGGTGATTTGAGAAAATGGTGCACACTCCGGAAGAGGCATCCTGATATAGAGAGTGCATAAATGTCAGCTTTCTATTAATAGACAAATGTAAACCTTCTAAATGAATCACACTTATTTAAAAATAGAGCATGGATGGATCATAAGCTGGATCTCTTTGAGGTAGATGAATTATGGCTTGATTCTTCATGTTTTGAATAATTAGGCAATAAAGTGTTTTCAAATGAGCCATAAACAAATAAATAATAAAAAAAAAAAAGATTCCAACAAAGCCTTGGCGGCATTAATGAGTCTCAATGTATCTCATGAAGATAGAGTAGGCGATAAATTGAGTTTTCTTCTGCTTGAGAGTGCAAAGTCAAAGATGAGAAAAACCAAGAGAGGAGGAAGATTTAGTGAAAGTAAGAGTCGCTGCTCCGGCTCCTAATTGAAAATGCCTTTGATGTGTCTTTCAACTTTTCTATTGCCGTTCCTCTCTTTTTACAGAAATCTGTGTTTTACCTTAGCCCACTCTAAGCTCAACGTCCAGGAAATTTTATTAGCTATTAAACGACTTCTAAAGGTTGTCCCAAGGCTTCATTACAGCATGTCACGGAGGGAAATGTTTCCGGAGTTTCCATGTTGACATATTGATTCATGATTTATGAGGACGCGGTATTCAATTTCATCTAACAGGCCAGGAAGCTCGTTATATATGACTTTGATTACATATAATGCAATGATACGGCTGCAGATGGAGTACCTTATACAGACCTACACAGCAGAGCTCCCACAAGCATGAATCCATCCATTGTTTTATGCTGGTGCATATGGTCTTCATTAATTGTGTTTTTTTTTTTGTTTTGTTTTGTTTTTTTCAGTCGCATTTCTTCATTTATACTATGGCTGTAGGCTTTTTAGATTGATGTAATGTTGAGATGGACTGAAATAATCAGGCACGTGTGTTTGGTTAAGAATAATGAAGACAAAGATGAATCAGAAATCACATGTGTGTGAAGTTAATCCCAGAAAAAAAAGCTCCGCATGACTGATGCAGTGACTCGGTTTAACCTTGAGAATGCAATCAGTGTAATCAGTACCTCGCCCCTGTTGTCAGTTTTTCGCCTGTAACAAATACGACACAACATTTCAGATGCAAAAGAGATCCCGAGATAACAAAACAGAGATATTTTGCTTGCATCCCATTGATTTTACAAGTCACTGACACTCTCTGCTGAGATCGCTGTGGTTGGCTGCAGGCGATATGGGATGACTTCAGATTACAGATTATTGGAACTGTGACTGCTGCCTCAGCTTCTTCAGGAAATCAATGCCCATTTAATAATCTTTACATCTCTTCAGTTATGTTCTTTTTCGTAATCTATCAAAACAGTGGGAGTAAAAAGATTTTCGCTGTTTGTTTTGTTTTTCCCTATATCTTGCAAAGTTGACTTTGATCATGGTGGCAGCCACTCGTCTTTTCATACATTTTTTATGCACTAGCTTGTTCTTAATGGTTGCATTAGATACATAAAAGTACCTTCAACATGCTTACATTCTGCAGTTTCATTTATGACTCCACCGCTCTTTCAGATGTATAATTATGGGGGGGGGGGTCGCGGAATGCTTTGAATCGAAGACATCAAATGTAAAAGGTTTCTTTTTGGGAGGCGTGAGTCAATTTAGCACGCAGAAAGCATATTTGGGCGATGTTTTGAAATTGTCCTGAAGCTATACTGACTGTGTAAGCAGAGGGTGTTTATGCGTGTGCTGTGCAGTGGTGCAGGAAACAAGAAGATGCTGTTTTACTGTTGCACTCCACTCAAGGCAACACTCCACACAATTGCTGCCAAATCTCTGCCAAACTGAATAATTCAATCATCCCCCCCATAGCTGCGGTGGTCTAGCTACCTTTGTGTGTGCAACAATCAAATCAGTGTGGAAGCCCGCCGAGTGGTTCTTTCTGAGACACTGAGTAGCTCTACAGCCCGGAGATTGTTTTCATTGAAAACAATTCTGTTGATTAAACGAGGTGTGACTGTGGAGCAGGAATCTGAAGAACATCGATTGCTTGTACAATTGTTTGTTCCTTGTTAAAAGTGTGATCTAAAACAGTAGTCGCTGATAGTGTGTGCAATGGCCATATGGCTCGCCGGCGCGCCCCACAAGACAGCGAGCGAGCTTCAGCCTTCCCCTCAAAGATCCCAGGTAGAGGAACATAGCATTTTCCATCGTGTAGGATTAGCAGACGACCTCTTCCTTAACAGCCGAAATGAAATGTTCCTCGATGTAGTTGCTGCTGGGTTGACATGGTTTTTATTTGGGATTGATTGTTTTTTTGTTTTTTTTTTTGGATGAATGTTACTCTTGTTGTTGTGGAAGGGATAACGGAGCATTACAAGTGTCTTTTGGAGAAATGCTGCCCTCCCCATTCCTCTCACCCCACATCGCTTTGAAGCCATCACGTGGTTTGTGCTCTTCTGCATTAAACTGTAATCCCCCATGGACACAAAAACTGTAGCGAAAAGCCCGAATTGAAATCATCATGAGCCATTGAGTGCTTATTGGAATGCCGAGATTCTTTGTAAATTGGCAACAGCGCCTCGGTCACGTAGACGTTGTTTGTGCTGAAAGTCGTCTCTCATTCAACCTTCTCTTAAGCGTACAGTGGGAACCTGTCCAGTCATCTATCATGCTGTTGGAACTAATAAATGCGCTTTTTCGTAGCAATGTCCCACTGTGGGTCATTGTTCGAAGCGGTGTGACGCCGTCAGAGTCGTGTAATGCGGAGGCTCTTTTCTGAAGTGTTCCTGAGCTGTAAGAATAAACGTGTAAAGCAGCTTCCAGCAGTCAAAACTTGACTACATTTGTGGACTTGTTCACATTCGCAGTGCCAGAGCACAAAAACCTGCCATTCTGTCAAAAAAAAAAAAAATCAGCCAAGTTTTAAGTACCCTTTGGCAATGAAAAAAAAAAGGTTTGTTTTTGAATAGATGTGTCGCTCACACATCTACATCAGTTAAAGTGTGTTTTCCTTGTGAGTAGCTCAGATAAGCTTCTGCATATCTCGGTCTAGGATGACTTCTGTTTTCAGATGGACACACACACACACACACACACACACACACACACACACACACACACACACACACACACGATGCTCTGATTCCTGCAGCCATTGTTCTTATGTAGACGTCTTCATTTCTACGCTGCAATGTCAGACTTCCTCATTTATTCCCTACAATGAGCGGCATGCCAGCAGCTTCAAATCAGGAAAAAAAAAAAAAAAAAAAAAAAAAAAACAATTCCTGGAAATGATAGTCGAGCTCTGATTGTCTATTTTTAAGGACAATGTCATGTTAAGATGCGTGCTTGTTTGGATGCAGGACAAGGCCAGACTGGAAGGCAACAATTTAAAGACGTTGTCCAAGCAGGGCTCTGTCTGTGTCCTCCTTAATCCTGGTAATCCTCGTACAGAATTCTTGATTTGTCTTTGTAAAAGAGATTGAGAGATGATAAGATGCTCCTCCGCCTCCTTAGAATAGCTGATAATCTGGTTTGAACAGAGGACTCAGAGGGTATTTAGCCTGCCTTAACATTTGCCCAAGCAGATGGCACTGACGGGGGAAGGCCCAACCTTAGCTTGCAACCCCTCCCTCTCCGCACGGTCCACTTTGGGGGAAAAAAAGAACAGTGGGATGATAATCAATGTTGTTTATTTTGCTGCTTGACTCTTTAAGTACTTTCAGCCAGATTATAGGCTTTTGCAGGGGATAATCGGAGACCGCAGACAATTGCCTTTTTTTTTCCACCCTGACAGTATCCCCCCACGAATGCGTAAAGAAGGCGATTTAAAGTAGATGCCAACTCTTAATTCCTGATTAGTCCCATTGCAAACCCTGTTAAAATTAACTGGACACTGCGCTAATCACTGCATTTCAAACACTAGCTGCTGTGGTGCAGTGGAAATACCATATCCAGCTGTAAGAAGACATCCCCAGAGTGATATCTCCATTAATACTTACATCTGAAACCGCCTGTTTCTCAGTGGGTTGTATCTCCCTGTCACACACACACAACACACACACACACACACACACAGAGAGAGAGAGAGGGGGAGAGAGAGAGACCCGGAAATCTACTGAAGGGTGATTGTAACACTTCAGGACTGAACAAGGAGAGTGTTGACCTACTCTGAAAATAGATGGTGACAAGTTCCTCCCGATCAATGTTGTGAAGTCATGAAAAGAGAGAAACAAACGAGTTCCTATTTCTGCCGCACGTGACGTCATTCAAACTGAAAATCAACTTTGTTTTCAAGCTCTTCCCATTGGATGAAGTTGAGACCACAGCGTTGCATTGCCACAGCTACAGGTTATAGTATCATAAATTTTGAGCAAACTATTGAAACCTAATACCACTGATAACTTGTAAGCTGCAAGCATGACCACATGTAAGCCACTAAGTCCTTTATATTGGCTTCCTAAGCCCACCTCCATAACCTAATGCCCCTGGCAATCTTCTCAGCTTGAACTAGACACCTGCATCTAAAGCATTTCAACAAATGAGATGAGTGTATTGACTAATTAGCGCGGTGCACGGCATAAGTGGGCTGACTGAAAAGGTTTGCACGTCGAGAAGGGCTGTTTAACGAAAGCATTTGATGCATCCATTCTGTCTTTTTGTACGCAGTTGTTTCCTCTAACAGGATCTAGTACATAGCTGTCAGGCTCAGTCTGGGGCAGACACACACAGAGGATAAGCAGAGGCCCCGAATGCATCCTGCTCAAACATATACACAGAAAAAGTTAATCCATACATACACAGCGACATGCTGATTTTGTTTTTGCGCTGTCGCTTCGTCAAAACACAAGCGAACGGGTCAAGCAGAAAACTCTGAAACAGGCATTTGAGCGGAGTAATTTTGTTCAGAACTGTTTGCATGAGGCACGCAAACACTGTTCGCTGTAATTGCAAATACTGCCACAGCTTGATATTTTTGTGTCACACCCACCATGATTAATGCTGTTATAGCATTTTGTCTTGTTGTCAGTGCTGCTCTTTTCAGGCGCTTCCACGGAATATCAATGCACGAGCAGCATGGTATCATGCCAGAAAACTAATGCCAAGAGATATGCACAGAGCCATTTAAGGGGGGAAAAAAGTTCATAAAGTTGATGTTATTTGTTTTTAATACACGTCATGCTGCTCCTCAGATCTTTACCTGCACTGGGATTCAGACTGAAGCTAAATCACAGTATTGGATTGTGCTGCAAACATCTCTAAGCCATTAACAAGCTTTTGACCGAAATGCTTTTCTACACCTGAAAAAAAAAAACTTTAAACAGATTTCCAAAAGTAGCAAGTTGCTCTTAATATGAACTAAGATAAATTTTGGCTACATCACCTAGGAACATATCCCACAATAAGGCTGGAAGATGACTGCAGCTTCAGATATGAAAAGGAAAAGAAAAAAAAAATATTCTGGGCTAGTTTGAAGACTCTTCTTAAATAATGTCTGTAATATTCAGCCCTGGTCATTAAAAATGTATGCGGATGAGATCTTCTTCAAAAAGAGTAGCAACTCATCTTCAAGTTCAGTCATGTACACTATACGGCGGTATAGCAGAGAACCCAGTCATTTTCCAAAGTATGCTTTTTTTTTCTGATCGGATAATGTACAGTAGCCGTTCCATATATTTCTCTAATAACAACTAATCAGGGGAAATTTTGACCGCCTTGCCGTTCATTTTGCTTTCAGGTCTTTGCCTCCACAAAATAAATTTGTAGCTAATCTACTGTGATTAAAATAGATTAGAGCACCTCAATCCCATCTGCCCGCAATCACCTTGCCTCCTCCTTCTTTCTTTTCTTCTTTTCCTCTCTAAAGCTTCTGCATACATATAGGGCCATACTCCACTTCTTTATTGTCTTCTCTAGATATTACCTTTTCTCTGCCTCCCTGTGCCGTTGCATTCAGACATAATGCACATCGGCTATTTCTACCACCTCATCCCCACATATAGACTGGCCCGGCCTGTGATGGAGCACACATGTGCTCAAACCCAGAGGTAATGGACAACACTTCAATGACTTCAGTGAATTGTGCCAACCTTATTCTATTGTGTGGATGATTGTGTTATGCTCTCTCAGATAATGACTCTGCCCTACTTTGACTTTGAGTCAGTGACCTGAAATAAGGCACACAAGTGAAATCCGAGTCTGGATGAACCTGGAAGTGATTAAGGTCACCGAGGCTCACCACATTTGTTTGACCCGCCTTTCCCGCCCCGTCCTCGCTCCCCCGGTGACCCTCATCAGCCGGTACCTGCAAATCCTCGGGGGGTCTTTTGTAAGAATCCTCCACAATTCAAACATTCAGCATTGATGGCATGTTTAGGAAGCTTGCAGGTGATTAAATACTCCCCAAACCAACCCGTGTTTTTCTCGGTCGCCTATTGTCCCGGAATAAAAGAAAGCATGTTGCCTTCTTACAGAACAAAAGCTCTATCGATTTTTTTTTGTAATCAATCAAAGTTAACTTCATAAGTAGCAAAGTGTCTTTATTTTCACATCTAAGGCTCTTATTGTATTTTTTACGCTTTTAGCTGTCCTTGTTGATATGAGGAAGAAACATGATATGCAGTATAATCAGTAAATGACGCCCAGCGTGCTGCTTTTCATGTGTCCAGTATTGCTATGTGTGTGTGTGTGTGTGTTGCATTAGCTTTTGATGCTGACTGCACAAAGTGACAGTCACAGAGGTCACAAATAGGTCAAAGGCAACTGTCAGCAGAGGTGCACAGTCCTGCAGAGCAATGTCAGTGAGTCAATGTACTGTGCTGAATAAAGATATATATATATATATATATATATATAGTTTCTCTGGGAATATAGAGCACATCCAAGTTCTTAAGTATGCATCACATGCAGGGAAAGTACAACATCAAGTGAATGAAGAAGAGTCCGTCATGAAAGACGATGCAACACTGAATCTTGGATTCGTCTCAAATTAAACTCCATTCAGCTCCTTGATACATTATTTAACAGAGTGACTGAAAAGGCTGAGTTTCCGAGCTGGAGTCTCGGTGACATGGTGCGCACATGTCTTAACGCTTCGGGGGAAACATGGATAACATGAGATCATGCCTGCCTCTCGAGGGTAGGATGCACTGAGTGGATTTCTAGCTTGTTTTTGTGTCTTGCTATTCTGCTGGGGATCTGTACACAACTCCTCGCCAGAGCCACGGCGCTCAGATAAAAATTACTCTTCCTCTGGTGTGTATGCAAATCAGAGTGGGGGGATATAATGAAATAATGAAGTGTGCTTCTGCTTTTTTTTTTCCAAGAGAGACCGTTGGGACACACTATTTTTAGACACAACAAAGAAATTGCCAGGGGTGTCCAGTCTCTCCGGTTAAGTTATGGAGTTTTATCCACTTGTCAATGTAACACTGCTTGTCTCCGAGTTTAAACACATGCTGGCAAGAAATGGAGGCCCCGGTCTCCCTCCAGACAGCGCCAAATCAGTCAATTGGATGGGTCCATGGATTATCGGTTCTTTTCTGTCCTAATGGATGATGGACATCACCAATAAGATCAAGAGAGTTGAGTCTGACTTATGAACAGTGCACATCTATGGGCTGCATGCATAGTAACCCTGTAAGATGACCCTCTCCGCCGGCAGGAAATGCTTTGTCACTCAGACAAATGTGGCAGATGAATGCTCAGCATGATCCTCGGGTATTTGTCATCTGGTGTTCTCTTTCTAATGGGTTTACTGCTGATGATCCAGGTCAGAGAAGGACAAAGTTCCCCACAATAGAAGTTAAGAATGGATCCTTAAGATGGATCACAAGACAAGTCGTGACCCCCTCAACCTATGTGTTGTCATGGTATAATTGTTAATCTCATTCCTCGCCTTAAACCTTATCCCCTAACAAATCATATCCCTTATGCTAGTAACGTGCTTTCACCAAGGTTGCTCCTGACCACGCTACTATATGCCGGCTGTCTCCTTTCTTCTCTTTTATTATTTTTTTTTTCTTCCATCACTGAGGGCCATTCAATTATGGATTTATTTGACTGGAGTCGTGAAAGAGATTTTTTTTTTCTCCCCCATAATTTACTCTAACACCATTATCTCTCATATTCTCAACATAACATTTGACCCTGAAAATCTAATGTTGCAGATGCAGCTCGACTGAATCTTTGCAAAGTCAGACGTTTTTCTGACATCCTTGGCAAGGTGGGAGGGAGCAGTATACGCTGGCATGTTTGCCTTTCAGAGATAACAACTCAGAGGTCATTTGAATGACTTGGTGTAATGTGGGTCACCTCAGACGTACTGAGGACACAACTTTCTGAAATGTGAGCTCTTTCATTGCTGGCAGTTTCTTTTCCTTTTTTCTTTTTTTTTTTTCATTCTATGTCTGCCTGGTTGTGTATATTCAGATGATCACTCTGTAGACTTCATCCTGAGTGCAGGGCCACACATATGGCGCTGGGCGATAACACAAGGACCTACCGCTACATATCAGGCTGCGTTAGTGTCAAAGTCAGACCAACATCAGTTTTCCTTCACTGAAAATAGATTCACTGTCGGAAAGCTGTAAATCCATGATTGTATCCTTAAGATTCAGGATTAGAATACCTCCAAAACTAGCTGTCCTTGACTACTTTAAAAAAGGGGGGAGAAAAAAATGCAACATAAAAGGCAGTGTATGTCAAGACACACAGTCCCCAGCAAAGTTGGAATTCATGCCTCTTATCTGTTTGATTTTGCACTTAGGGATTTTTTTCTTCATCTTTTCTCTTCAAACATCAAGTGCCAAAGTCATTTACATGTGCTGGGGGCAACCAGAGTTAAAACACAGACATACAACTTACTGCTGTCTAGAGGCAGTCTGTGAAGAAAATAAGGAAGTTGGAAGGGATGGGTAAAATAAGGCAACAGAAAAGAAGTATAATAAAAGGAAAGAAAAATAGTCTGGGAGAAGAAGAAGAAGAGAAATAAGGACAGTAGGGGGTAAGAGCAGTGAAACACAGAAAGGATAATTCAATTTAACTAAAACTCTGTCACTTCATACAACTGGGGGATTGGCCTCAACACCAAAATGAATTAAAATTCATGAACTACTGAAGAGTGAGCTGCCACCCAAAGTGAAGTGGATAATATACGTTTGAAGCAGGACATCATCTTTTTTCTTTTTTAATTACAAATAAATGAAGCTATCGGTTTGCCTTAAATTAAAAGCAGATGGGCTCCCACAGCGTTATCTGATCCCATGTGTAACTCAGTTACGACTGTGTCAGGCTCCTATTGGGATGACAGGCGGACTAAAACGAAGGTAGCAGAGAACAACTGGGTAGCTCAGCTGCACGGGGCTGTGTTTCCTGCTGAGACAGCGGCTTTTTTCCAGCGTGCAATGCGCCCTTGTTTGGGAATCACACCGGCAAACTTTTGGCTTGCTCACGTTTTACGTCTGAACGCGCATGCAGATGAATGAGAAGAACACACACACAGCCGAGTGTTTGTAATGCCTCCCAATCCAGACAAATCATAAGAAAACCCAGTGTTTGACTTTGATCCGTCCACAATATAAATAACTAATTTATCAATTGTGCTTAAAGAGGCATACAATGGGCAGAACAGAGAACATTGTGTAGCTGGGATAATCCCTTAGAAGATTTATCCTGATGTTGCCTTGAGGGGAATCGCAGGAGCAAGACACAGATCCCGTTCCCTTCCTCTCTGTCTCTCTATCTCCGTTTCTCTGGATACATCGGCACTATCTCCGCTCCTGATCAGCCCTATTTAGTTATATTGCACTGGGTTCTTTGATATTGCATTTAATCCGTCAAGCGAAAAGATTTCGCCTCAGATTACAGTGACTCGATGAACTTGTGATTACTTATGTCTGTAGCCCTATGGCATTTTCAGGATGCACTCCATGTGGGATTCTTTGTGTTTTTGTGCTGGTGTGTGTGTGTTCAGCGAGGTGGTTGTCTTCATCTCTCGTGTGGGCGACGTCGACGGTTCCAAGATATAGTAGCAAGAGCGCTGCCATTGATGGTCTGACAGCTTCGCAGCTTCCCTCGAGCCGCTCGGGGACGACTGTAGGTGTTGCCGAACGTGAATGGCAGATGACAGACGTAACCTCGGAGACTTTCATTTACCCTAATTTTGTTAAAAGCTCAAATGTGTATTGGTGCCGTCAGCCTGTGAAAAGCGAGCCGGAAGACGCCTTATTTTCTGTTTGGATTCACAGACGCCATCGAGAATGATCAGGAAATTATAAGTGGTTTAGCATTTTGTGGTCAGGACGGTAAACCTGGTGACTCGAACCAGGCAATAATCCAGCAAAGCAGATCAGCAAACCACGGAGGGATCGCTCCACTTCAGGGCTCCCTGAGCCCGTATAACACATTTACTATGCATGTTTAACCCAACGTGAAATTTACTGCCTGGCAAGAGCACAAACATAGTTTTGGACAACATCTGTTTTCAGCTGGTGATTTTTGATCATCTGGAACATCCTTGTATGCGCAATTACTCGAACCAATCACATGCAAAAGCTTTTTCAATCTGCCGTCTTGAGTGCTGTCACTAGTTATTACAGTGTGTGCTGTTTAGCAAAAGTGCATTTGCAGTTTGAAGAGCATCCCAAGATATTAGTGGCATCTAATTGCATTACCTGGAGGAGACTGATGGCGCCAGTTAAAACGGCTGGCCCCAGCTCGGGCTGTGTTGAGGGCAAGTGCTTCTTTACAGGTTATACGTCATGTTTCTGACTGGAATCTTTTGTCGACTAAGTGATTTTCTGACAGCTTTAAGCCTCCACTCGCCTCACCAAATACCCCTATTCCCTAAGCAATCATACATCTTACCATTAATCCACTTTCATCCATGTGAAACTAAAACAATGACAGAATGATAATGGCAGCTAATGTGGCCAAATTCTGATTGCACAAGTCAGATTCGAACTCATTAACTTGTTCTGAATTGATTCACGCATTCATGCTTGTTTACCTAGCAATAGTATGAAAAGTCCCAGCAGTGCAATCCATATTTAGGTAGGCCAGCTGTGAAGCTTGCTGCAGCACTTGTCAATTTGAGCCTTGAAAAAGCCAGATTGCATTTTCGGTCTTTTATCATTCAATAGCTTCCAAATAACCACTGATCCAAGCTTTACTACTTTTAAACCATCAATTGCATTGCTTACTTTTCAGTTTGTTTTTCATCTGTCAATTCCGTTATTGCATGGCACGCACAATAAAATCCCTCCACACAGCCTCTCTCTGGCAAGGTGACAAAAAGGACGCTTTCAAATGTACAGTTTCCACAAGAAAGAGAAAAAAAAAAAAAAAAAAGTCCCGGGCAGCTCAACATCATTTTCCAAAAAAGCCACAGGCAAATCTTGATGACTGAGAAGACAATAAGGTGAAAACTGCCAAGTGACCCTCACAGGATATGTCTGGAGCACATTCTGTCTTCAGCTTCTAGATTTAGTAGGGACTGGAGGGGTTTTTACCTCGCAGTCCTCACGTAGTCCAGCGGGACTCTCATCTTGGGAATAGCATGCCAGTTTTATTGAGCAGGGAGTGGCAGTGGAGAGAGACGAGGGCCCTCAGAGACGTGGGGATGTTTTTCATATTAAACTGAAGAGAACAAGCCTGAAGATCTCGCCGGTGAAATTACTCATTTTTAATATCAAAATGCCAGTTAAAGTGGTATAATTATGGAAACTGTGACATATCAATGTCGGTTGTTAGTCTGAGATTGTATATCCCACTTGTACTATCCGACACCCTCCCCGCTTCTCATTTGCACTTCCACCTCACCTACACACTCCTCTCATCCTCGTCATCTCTCTCTCGCTCTCTCTTTCCTCTGGCCCCTCCCCAGCAGCAGTGCTCTTCTTACTAATTCCCCAACCTCTAACTCCTCCTTTTTTCTGCCTCACTTCCTACAGAGAGTAAAATGTCCATGGGCATTTATAATCACATTAATATGAGCCAGGGATGTGGGTAATAAATCGCTTCTTTCTCTCAATGAGCCATAAGAAGTGGTGATAAAAACAACTTTTCTGTTGTTGTGCGCTTTTGCCTTGTGAAGTGAAAAAAAAAAAAAAAGAAAAAGAAAAGAAAAGGAAAAAGCTGTTTGAAGTTCAGATTAGTCTTCAGGGAGTCCCACCTATTGGGACTGTTAACCTTTAGCCATTCAGCCATAAAGCAAGTGAGTTCCATTAAAATACATAATGCATGAAGTGCCGAGATTGCATGCCATTGATCAGCACTTGAATAAATTGAGTTGAAATCCTATTAACATAACCAGTTACACATAAAGTGAGATGAATAAAGTGCAGTATAACACCTGTGAAAATTAGCTACCATCAGCCGCAGTTTTGTGATGGTTGAGGTGGTCAGGCTAACTGAAGGCAATTGAAAAATAAATAGTAATGAACCATAATTCCAGCTATTTGTGCAATTAGTTGCTCCATGATTACCCTTTTGTTGTCCTTGCACCGGTGTTTTAGACACAGTTCTCTCATTTCTTTTCTTGTTTTGTTACTGTACCAAACATTAGTGTGAGTCTTAAATGTTTTTATATATGTATTAGTAGTTCACCCTTGAGCGATTTGTGAACCAAAGCCAAAGACAGCTCCTGTTTTGACTGGATTTTCAATTTATTGTGGAAGAACTTATGTTTGTTGAAATATACAGCATAACAAAACAAAAAAGATGACCTTGGACAAGAAATGCATTTCCATTTTTCTGTCATTTATTTTTGGTATGAGTAAAATTCCTCCCATTTGTTTTTTTCCTATGAGAAAAGTTGCCATAAGATACAAATGAGAGCTTTGTATGGCCTTTGAGCCAGCATTGACTCATGGCACCGGGCTGCTTCAGATGTGGTAACAAAGACCCCCCCCACCCCCACCCCAACCCACCCCACTCCCTGAGTCCCCTTCCTGCTCTCTTCAAAGCTTGCACATGTTCCCCCTTTTTACTGCAATTAAGGGCTACCCTGTCATCTTGACAGGTAGCCTCCATCCACTCAGATGCAAGTATGCTACTGATAAAAAGCGGTATGACTAACATACGGCAGCACTTTTTATTTTCGTCTTTTTTGTTTTTCTTACTCCCCTTCCTTCTTGTTTCAAGAATAATTAGGGCAATTAAATCAGGTGGATACCCATTACAACATATGTGCTTTCAGATTAGGTGCAGAGGAGGCTCTGTCACCCGACCTCGTGCAGACTGGGAGATGACCCAAATTAAAGCATGTTTCCTCCCACCCATCGGCCCCCCTTCCCTCTTCAGATCCACCCCCCCACGTCCCCACCCCCCTTCCGGTAGCATGCCAGCCTCCCCGCAACAATGCCAGGGAGCGCCTGCCAATGGTAGCAGCTCCTTAATGAAATAGTAATTGTGACTGTGACTTGCATGCATCAGTTGCTTCCCTGTCCTGTTCTGTTTCATTTCACAACGCAGACAGGACTCCACTGAGCTCCAGCTCTGTAATTTCATTAAAGCTCAGTGTTGCACCTCTGCATATGGTTTGTTTTCATTAGTGCTTTACATTACCAATGACTGCCTCACCGGGCTATTTACTTTGGTATTTAAGTTCTTCATGTTTTTAAAAAAAGCATACTCCAATAGGTAGTCATACAACCACTTTTGTAGGAGTATGTATGACTGATGTATATATATACATATATATATATATATATATATATATATATACATATATATATATATATATATATATATATATATATATATATATATATATATATATATATATATATATATATGTATAATGATGCGTAACAAGATTTCTGTGTAGTGGCAGTAACAACTGTTCTGTGAGACACGGGAGCATTGAATATTTAAGATCAATATATCATTTATTTCACTGGGAGTCTATAATGGGCCTGCAATCGTACGCTCCATTACTGGGCACAAGGGCCCAGACTGCTGACCAATCCTGTCTAATGAAAACAAATGTACTGGCAGGCCGAGGAAAAGAAATACACTACACTGCAGTTAACATTCCACTGTCATTTTGTATGGGGACTGTGGCCCCGGTCTATCCAGAACGGCAGGCTTAACAACTCAAGTGTGTCATTATGTGTGGGCAGGGAGAGGGAAAGCCAAAAAGTGTCCTAATGGCAGACTTCTGCTGCAAGTGAAAAGCAGATTGCAGTCATGTTTTATTACAGTTTCCAAGCACATATCTCTATCTATCTATCTATCTATCTATCTATCTATCTATCTATCTATCTATCTATCTATCTGTCTATCTATCTATCTATTGCTATCCTGGTTTATGTGTTTTAAACTCACCCTGTCACCGTATTAGACGTTGGGTGTGTTGAATAGACGCTCATAAACGATACTGTCTTTTATAGCTCTTTCATCGGAGCGCAAATAAGATCAAGACTATTATTTCCAAAGTGCTCATGCTGATCCAACATCACTTTTTGCTTCAGATCATGTCGAAAATGGAAGAAAAACAAGGACATATTTAGTGATCCCAGATCGGCGCACCTCCTCTGAGGAGTCTGATGAGTGCGACTCCAGATTAGATTAGAGGCCTCGCGCTGATGAATGTAATCCATCATCTTGTAAGTAGAGAAATTTATGACAATTTTGTTCCAGTAGCTCTGTCATGAGCTCTTAGCTTTTAGTTTTGAGAGTTGCAGAACTACAAACAGAATAAAGAAGTACCAATGAAGGCTCGCGGGGGCCGGGGCGGCGTGTTTCATAAAACTTGTGGGATTTTGATTTGTGACCACGACAGAGATTGAAAATACATCATTCTACGTTGAAAGGAACTTTTCTATTTCCTGCCTTTCTTTCTTTGTCTCACCTTTTGCCTTTCCACTTCAGGCAAAACAAAATGTGTGGCGGCTCCATTTCATCAGCTAAACTCGGAGATAAAACATGTATAAAACTGGATGTTTTGTGAACATTTCGCCACTTTTATTCCAGTTTGTGAGACAACCGCTTTGAACCTGATTTTCCCCCCATGGTGCAGCGATTGTGTTGCCCATGAAGTAAGTCTTCTTACCGAGCACCGAGGGAATGAGACGATCAGCCTCTCCGCACAGACCGTTTGTTTTTGTTGTTCGTGTCATATTTCTGTCAGGTGTGGCAGCTCATCACGCTGAAATAATGAGGCCACACTGCTTAGTGATTAGTGACTAAACTCTTCAGATATTTGTATGAGGATAAACCGTTCTTCCTTCGCAGCACAATATTGGCTGATATTGTTTACAATCGCGATGTACAGTAGCCACAGAATGTCTCACCACAGAGCTGTGTTCCTGCTAAACACGCTCTTCTGATTCGAACATCGGCTAAAAAAAAATGAAAAAAAATTAAAAAACACACACACTGCATCTAAAGGAATGGCAAAAAAGCCCCCCAAAAAATCCCTAAAACTGCATCCAGTGGGCTGAAGTCAAAAAAATCAGCAAAGCGCTTCATAAGTGGGCGTAGTAATTTAATTAAGGCAGATTTTGTGGTATAACATGATAGACGAATGTGGGCGGGGAGTTTCAGCGGCTGAGGAGTTTAAAGGTTCGTGCTGTTGTGCTGTTATAATTCCTAATACCCAATAAGTGATGTAAATGTAATGTAATTTCAAAATTGATTTAAGTATTTCAATATCGAGCTTTAGTTTTCCCCCGCAGCGTGACTGTTTGAATATTGCTCAAATCACAATTTATTTTTTTGTCATTCCATAATTACTGTTCACAGGATGCTTGTTTGAATTGGAAAAACACACAACGCCGATAGACGATGCGCAGCGCTGTCCCAAACGTGTCACAGATCTTTTTAATAAGAAAAGCAGAGCCGCATATTCATCCGAGTACTTAAAAAATAAAACTAAAGTGCAGGTTTTGGATGAACTCTTTGTATGCTGCCTGCACAGACAACAGCTTGACAGTTGGTTTCAAAGAGCGTCTCGGCACCTGAAGGGAGGTGTGCAAGTGAGGGGAGAATCACGAAAGTGGTTCAGTCATGCACGTCACATTGTTCTTGTTTTTATTAATCCCCACTGTACATCTCCGCAGCACTTAAAACAGACTTTACCCAGCACCCTCCAACTCACATCAAAGTCAACACTTGTTTGTTGTGTCATCTTCAGAAACAGACATTTGCCCAAACAACTGACAGCAACACTTTTTATGCAAATAGGCAAAAAGAACTTTTCATTGTTCTCTGGGTATGCTGGGATTGGTTTTGCATAAAGTTGTAGGTGGAGGAAAAGTGATCCGCTGGGTGAATGTGATATAATATCATTTTAACTGCTGATACGAACAACTTCAAATCCTCTGCCGCCGATTTAAAATAACCAAAAAGGCGATTGCATGTTTTGGTTTCGACGTTAGATTTCATTTACTGTCTGAATCCATGAATTTTTCTTAGTGGTTATGAACATTTCTTGGTGTTTCGAGCTCATTCAATAATAGTTTATTTGACTTGCATATACTCTGACTCCGATATATTTTGATGCACATGTCACATTAAAATTTAATTAACTCTCCATCTACCATTATCAGGAGTGTGATGTGAGTTGAGTGCGGATAGCGCGCAGCGGGGAGAGCCGAGCGGAGTGCGGTGTGCTAAAATCACACTAATTTAAATAATTGACATTATACATGCTGCGCTGAATAAATAATTAAATAAATAAATAACACCTCTGGATCGCGGCTCGGGTTTCTCATTAGAAGGCAAACTGTGCTACTCCGTGCTCGGGAATGAAAGTCAAGTGAAGCAATTGCAGTAATTACTGCAGCAGGAAAAAGTGCATGTGCACGTTGGGAAGGGTATAGGGGGCTTCGCGGAAGCGAACGAGGAGGGTGGCGCCGACTGTCTACAGGTGCCTCTGATTAAGGGTAATCTGGGCGGCCCTCCCCTTTTCTTCTCCTTGCAGCAAGCCCCGCTGCTTCTGGGTGCCTTGAGCTTTGCGGCTGCCTGGTGTAATGAGCTCCACAGCCACGCAGCCGATGCCCCGCAGGACAGTCCCTACAGAGTCGTAATGAGCACTCCAGTGTACCAATTCATGCTCCCCACCAAGGGCCCCCCCCCCCCTGCCGTCTCTCAGACTTGGGTGGGCACGACTTGTTCACCAGACCCTCTTCCATATAGCGGCCATCCACTTCAACTCCCCCGTCTGAGGTAATGGCATCCCCTCTGGGTTCGGTGCGATGTCCCCGGCCGTGCGGTAGGAGGGATGGCCCAGAGCCTAAACTTGGCATCAATCACTCGACATCAAGAGCGCGGCGTTAGAAGGCGGAGGCGGCGATAGGGATTGAGTTGCAGCGAAAATAGAGAGGAGGCTACACAGGACGCAGGGATGGAGTGCCGGGCGAGGAGTGAGGACAGCCGGAGTAGCCGGAGATGGGAGAGAGGTAAATGATGGCAGCAAGATGGAGAAAGTGAGGTAACTGACAGATGGAGTGAGTGTGAGAGAAGGAATGAAAGATAAATCGTACAATGAGGGAGAAGCACAGTTAGATGTGGGAGAGAGAGAGAGAGAGAGAGAGTATCTGGGCATAATGAGGTCTATGGAGGAGGATGGCAGAGAGAGCGTCAGAGTCCAAGGTGAGGGAGAGATAGAGGAAGGGCGAGAGACACTGGGGGAGAGAGAGAGAGAGAGAAAGAGAGGCTCTTTTGCCAAACAGCGGTCCCTCTGTTGGTGCTTGGGTGGATCTGTGTGTTTAAGAAACTGCACCGCTGTGCTTTTGCTCTCTTAAACAACCAGGAGGTGGGTGAGAGGATCGACGTGCCTGACCACGGCGCGGCTCTTTGAAGCCGCCTCACGCTGCGAGAAACTGTATTGGATTTAGAGAGACAGCCTTTCAAAAAGAAAATGAAGAGAATGAAAGACAAAAAAAGAAAAAAATATATAAAACAGGAATGCTAAGATGAATAATCAAAGATGGAAAAAAAAAACATGCAATATAGATGAGAACAATGTGCCTCATATGAGCACTTTTGTTCATCGGTAGTTATCACTGTTTAAAAGATTACCATAATAATTAACATTACACAACTATATCCAGATGGCAAATGACAATCATGAACATGGTTTAATATTCATTATTTTATTCGCTGTCATTAACTGTGGCCATAAACCATTTTCATAGTGGGGAATGATTCAGTCCTTGTCTCAAATTTGTTGTTTTTGTTTTATTTTTTTATTTTTTTTTTTGCAGTAAAAATTCTTGCATGTTTTTCGGTTGTGATTGTGTTTCGCTGTGCGAACGCCTGCGCCCGCGCATGTGCGCGTGCGTGCGTCAGTGTGAGTGTGTGTGTGCTCTTAGATACTTGTGAAGTCCAGGAATAAAAAGGCACTCATCATCTTTCATCTGTGCTGCATTTAGTCTACAGCGGCTCTGCAGCAGCTGTTGCAGCCATATTTTTGCTTTGCCTTTCTTCCACACATGTTGTAAACTTGTTATTTTCAAACTGAAATCTTGTGCATTTTTCAATGGCAGATAGTTAGATCACTGGTTGCACCTACTGGCTTCTGAGAATAATACATTATCATTTTCTGAATAAATAGTCTTGGGGGGGAAAAAGTCAGTGTGAACCATTATATGGAGATACAGCACAGATACAGTAAAAAAGAGAAAGCATTTTTTCCTCCACAAAGCCACATCAGTACCACAGAAGATTAGCTTGGTGAGGAGGATTGGACAGTGTGTCTTGCTTTAATTGCTGTGTATTTAAAATAATTCCCCACTGCTTTTCTTCTTGAATAGAATCTCTGTGGCACCAACAAAAAAAAACCTGTCTTTTCAGAAAATGGTTCCATCTGGGAATAAGGATTATATTATTATTATTATTGTGATTATTATTATGATCTGGTGAGGGATTAAATATTTGTCTCATTTGCATCCCAGTGAGCAGTGTTGCCCTGTAACACGCACGATACAAGGAAATCATAGTGTGTATGTGCGTGCACGTGCAACAATACTTTGAAAAAAAACATATGCCTCTTTCAGATCAGCATCAGTTCTCCTCAGCAGGAGGAACTTGCAGATCTGAGCACAGATCTTCTGTGATGTGGTCTGGTTGAGGTTGACCTGGTTCCTTCAGTCTCTTCTTATAAATCCAGACAGATTTGATTATGTGGCTCTCTGTGGGGGTGGGGGGGTCCTCTTTATATTGAAGGTAGTTTCAATAAACACTGGCTGCATGTTCAGGTTGGTTTCATCTGCTGGAATAAATCCGAGGTCAATCAGATGCCACACACACACACACTCCTATTCTGCCATGTTAGTAAATTACCTGTCATTCATGTTGGGACATGAGTTAAAGGGGCAACTATAGCACCGTTACGATCTATTGCAGAAGGAATAATGTACACATAAAAACGGTAACATCTTGTAGTTTCAGCATCAGGAATAATGTGCAGGTTTTGCTCAGGGTGATGGCTTCTAAAGTGTAAAATGAACAGGAAGGCTTCTCTCTCTCTCTCTCCCCATCATTACTTGTTTTCACACATGTCACTTGGCTCCGGTGCAGCATAAACAGAGAGGGCACCATAACAAAGCACTGCCCACAGCCACAATTGACCTTTGGGGTTGTGATCTCTTGAAGGCCTCAGTATACTCCCCCGTCGCCGCCACGGCGTTCCTACGCCGACAACCCTACGCCGCTACTGAACATATCTTGCTCCTGCGTCAAGGGAACGCCCTCCTCTGCCAAGCCGCGAGCAGTCACAACAACAATGCGGCTTCCGTAGCTCCGGCTTTACCTAGACATAGATCTATAGACAAAGATTTCTAGACGTACGTATCTAGACACGCGTGCATTTACCGAACATATATCTGCATATATGACATATCTGGTGACACCGGGCTGTGGTGGAGGAGAGGCTGAGCAGACCGTGATGAAATATTGGTGAAACTAATGAGCTTTTGGACGATTAAAGCCGTTTTCGGAGCGGCTATACACATAGACCCGTCTGCTAACAGTGCTAACACTGCTAACAGTATAGGGATGTGCGCCGCTCAATTTTGGATCTCAATTTCTCCCGAAGCACTGTTCGGATCAGAAAAGTTTTCCGGGTGAGTTCTACTTTATTCTATAAACAACGCGAAAGCGGACCAATCACAGCCCTCGACGTTCACGTCACCACGCGTCGAAACGACGCGAAGTCACAAATTTCGGGAGGCGCACGTCAAGCCCCGACGTAGCCCGACGTAGCCCGTCGTAGGGCTACGACGTCTACGTCGTAGGAACGACGTAGCGGCGACGGGGAAGTATACTGAGGCCTTAATGTGTTCCTCTGTGTTGGTGCTGATAAAGCCTGCCTTCACCGCTGTCCAAATCTATAAAGCTTTTTCCAAAGATGCTGGTAATGCGGAGCGAGAGACACAAATATCCTCTCCATCCCATTGTCATAACCTTTAACCTCGCTATCAATGCCTCTAATAGGTGTCTAGAAGGCCTAGTCTGCGGATGGTCTGACTTGTCATTGAGGGCAAATGATTTGAGTTGAGGAGTTGCTGTGGGTCACAAATAAAGCCAGAATGTTTAGTGCGATTCCCCCTAAGGACAAAAAAAAAAAAAAAAAAAAGTCATCGACGTCTCAATCCATAATGTGTGGAAAAACAATTTACGTCTTCGTGGGAAAAAAAGGAGAAAAAACAAATTAAAATCATTATTATTTTCAGTTGAAACAAGTGACGCTGCGACTGACAGGAACATGCGGAGCACGACTGAAGAACAACATAATGATCTTTATTTAATACCAGTTAGCGACCATGTCTTTAAGGCAGTATTTATTTTTAACTGAGACTTTTTTTTTACTCTAATGAATTACTGAATTAGTTCACTTTATTTACTGAAATGCATAAAAAAGTGTTGATAATAAATAAATAAACAATTAAAGTTAACTCTAAACCTCTTATTCATTCTAATTAAGTGCACGCTGCTTAATATAAAAAAAAAAAAAAAAACAGCAAACGAAGAGTTTGTTTGCAATATTTGTTTTACAGTTGAAGTGTCTTTGAAAATAAAAATAATTATATTTCACACTCATAAATAGTGAGGAGTCTGTTAATGAACTAAGACTACTGACTGAACCCGCAGAAGAGACACTGCAGGTTCAGTTCTGGTTGGACTTTCTATTGAGTATGAAATGCGTTTAGGTTATAAGATGATGTCTTTTTGGATATCAGTCTCTAGCGAGCTTTTAATATTGATCAGAGAGACAGACACCAAAATTAGTCAATTCACCATTTGGATTTGCAAAGTTATTTAGATGATATACAGACGCAGAAGAAATCAAAATTACAGCTCTTTGGAGTCCTTTATGATCAATCCCTAATTACATTATTCCACCAAGGAAAAATTGGAGCCCTGCCTCCTGCTTTACCCCTGGATGTTACATCAGGCCTCCTCACTGCACTGCTGCTCGTCATAAAAGGTCTCCGCTGAGGTTTAATCCAAGAAATGAGATTATTCCTGCTTGCATAGCAGCTCTGTCTCTGACAAAATGTGTGTATCACTAAAACCCCAATCTGCCCACATGTCTTGGTTCATGTGTGGCCGTAACTCCCCGGACTGGGAGTTTGGTCAAGGCCCCCTCAGCCTGCTCGGAGCGCGGAACACACGGCTGGCACGGCCGCTGCCATGGGAGGTGGGTGGGTGGGTGGGTGGGGTGGGGGTGGTGGTGGGGTGGGGGGGGAGGTATACAGCTGGTTTGATTGGACTCGGGCCTTAATCGCCCATGCCGCTGCCATCAGCGCTCAAGGAGCAGTCGCACACATGTTAACTGTGCTCATACAAGGGCAAACTGATTGGAGCTTTCTAGGTTGGTTCCCAATCAAATACTGAATCGCGCTCGCAGACAGATAAAAAGACTGGTGGCGCTTCGTGAGATGGGTATCAAACTCTAATGAGAAAGCTTTGGGCAAGGCGTTCAATGAGCAACTTAGGAACTCAATTCTCAGACAAATGAAGGGGTCTGTTTTCAGGGAGTTGATTGTTGGCCGCAAAATGGTAGGTGACAGTCTATGTGCGCAGATAAATACAACTACTCCTGTGGAAATACAATTAGCCATGCATAGTTTAATCCTAAATACAGCTGAAAGAGCCAGCAGCGTCAGACCATGAGGGCTTGAAAGGTTGACATTGAGCGCGCCTGCCAAAGGGAAAGTAAAACGCTCATCATAACGGAGAATCTTGTCTTCGATTGGAAAAACAAAACAGAACAGGATTTGCATAAGCTTGTCAGTTTTATTGCCAAGTTGCTCCCGTTTTTATGTTCCAAAATTATATACGAATTTAATAGTGATTATGACACATTTTTTGATTAAATGCAGTCAGGAAAAAAAGCTATTCAGTGATTTTTCAACGTTAAAGCACATGCACTAAGCTGCTAAACTGGATAAGATGTAATTTCTATCCATTTATCAAAAAAAAAACTTTTTTTCCTGACCATGAGAAACGGTCAATAACAATCTGCAGATAATGTTATTCAGAATACACTTAAAGCTCCGCTCGCCCAACTAGAGAGAGAGCCGCGGTAATAAATTGGTCGACTGTTGCCGATAAGCTGAACACTGAAGCCGCATCTGAGCATTTGAATGAGGGCCGTAATGGTTGTTTAAAACAGGAATGATGAAGTGACGGCGGAACGGCAGCTAAACTGACTCCTAAAGGGCATCACTGAAGTAGTAGGACAGGTCATCTGAACATCGAAAACACTGAAGTTACGAACCGAAAATAGAAGTTTTAGTCGCAAATAAGCATAATTCTGCATATTTTAATGAGCGCCCGCTAATGCACGGACACGCAGACTTCTAAATGTATGCACAAACACTGATATATATAAAAGTATATTCTCAGACAGGCCGCTCTTAATCTTTCTGACCAACGCGTGCACGCTCATGCACGCTCACTCGCAAAACACACAGAGAAGCACATATGTGGCACGCAAACACAAAGCAAATGTTCTGACAAAGTAGATGAGCCCCATTCTGTGGCGAATTGAAAGCATCTGCAAAGCCTGTTCTTCTCGGCCGTGGAGGCGTGCATCAGCCGGCAGAAGCGCCTGCTCGGTGTCCCAGGGTGGCGCGTGTAACACTTGGCCTGCTCCCTAGCCACTGCCTGGATCAGAAAGGCCCACTGCTATCATCCGGGCGCTGGCAGCAGCCAGTCCAGGCTTAGAATGACAAATTGGTTAGAGGGAGTGAGTGACGAGCGCAGGCCAAGAAATATACTTTGAAGAGCGAAATGTATTCCGGGGTTTCGACAAGCATGCCACATTATATGGTCAAGTGTACGAGTCGGACTCCCACCATGTGGACTGATCCACATCCCAAAGACACTTAAATGAGGCGAGGCTCTCATCAAGACAATGCCAAAGTATTTATTTTAGAAAGTCACCCAAAATATTACTGGATTAGAGAGCTTTTCAGTCTCTCGTCTCATGCCCTCAATTTGTATCAAACCACCCCTCGGAAAGTCTCAACACAACAGTGGTTGTATAGAATTTGTTCATAGTTCACACACGGGTGTAATATTCACGAATGTGTCAATATAAATGTCATAGCAACCAACTTCATGGACAAGAGACCTCTGTCTTTACAGCATCTAATGGAAAAATCACAAAACTCAATTTTGGAATTACATGTTAATGGGCTTCTGGCGGATGAATTATTGATTGACAATGCACTGCTGGACCTTGATTCCAATAACTGATCATTTCCATATTTTTGCTCAACTCAGCCTGAGATTCAAACCACCAAGTAATACTTTTTAGTGTTGGGCTTTGAGTTTTGAAGTGAGATGAAGCTGTGACAGTACAGGCAGGATTTGCAAATGTGCCATTTAGCTCTTTAACACACAAATAATGCATGTTTTTCTTGACACACAAAGCTGTGTTTTGTCACTGAATGCGGTACATGTGTCACGTATTTACAACTTAAACGCAGTCTTGCTTCTTAATTTGAAATCAGCTTGTGAAATTCTCGCCTCCTGTGCTTTTTCTGTGGGTATCATCGTTGTGAAATGGAAATCTCTTAATGCAGAGTCACAACTGTAGAGGTCTATAGGCAATAACAACATTATTAAGCTTCCACAACATATTTCAGATTATCACGGACCCACACGGAATGAAATCCTGCTCTAGTTAATCCACAGCAATACTGCATTTGTAAAAACAATCTGGTGGCAGACACTGCTCGCAATCACAATGAAAAGAAAAAAAAAGAATCCACAGATGGAGGAATGGCAACAGGGTGACGACTGGATGCTGGTTTAATGCTGAAGGTGCAGAGAATTACAGTCTACCTGAGGAGAATACAATGTGCTCTGAGTTTTGCATGAGACCTATTCAGACATGAAGTAATGAGTCTAATTAAATTCAGTCGGCTCTGCAGTCAGAATGTGATTTCATCATGAAAAATAATCCAACACATTTAAGCGTGGCCACATTTTTCTGCGGCATCTCCTCGGAAAACGGACTTATTTCGCTGTATGCGGTCGTTCTGCATTTGGTGAGAGATTTGTTTGAAACTCAGCAGCTTTGCAGGTTGTAATTACATTGTTTTTCTCCAGGCTTGTTGGCACCTTGGTCAAAGGCAAGCTCCTGTGTGCTTTCAGGACTCCCCTTCATGCAAATAAGGCCTCCTTTCTGTGCCAAAGCAATCATGACATTGCACCGGTGCAATGCTCGGTCTGCAAATAAGCCATGTCAGAGGCGCACGCACAAGACACTGGATGTAACCCTCCCGATTTCCCCCCTCTCAGGAAAACTCCAAAGCCTTACCAGTTGGCATCTCTAGAATTTGGTTTGAGGTTGCAGAGCATTTTACTTTTGTTGTCAAATTGCTTTGCAAATGAGGCCCACCCTGGCACCGTTTCAAAGAGCTCGCGCTATATGTGCAGCTTCCTTCAGGCTCTCGTTTCTGAACCTTCATCATTCTGTATGCATATGCACAGTGCCGCACTAAAGCTCACAGACTGGATAAACACGCCAAGCTGGGAGAAAGATGGAAGGCAGCATGCTTATGTCTTGTCATCCTGTCTGTATGTTGATTCTGTGTTCCTCAGCTTGACTGACATGGTCTATCTAATAACATGGCAGGTAGACAGTATGAAAGCCTTGTAGGTTTTTTCCCATTAAAATGATATTCAATCATTTTTTGATGCGCTTTTTTTCTGCCTGAAACCACGCCTCGTAATGATTCAAGGTTCGAGTGCCATTCACGTTGAAATGCTGCGTTGCTTGAAGCCACATCAAAATAATTGTTTTGATATGTTCCGTTTCTGCCTTGGCAATGACATTAATAGGAGGTGATTGTACAATGAGGATAAAGCAGAGTTTTTGAGGTGCGCCGACTAAATTTGAGCCACGGATCCCCTGGCTCGCAATTATACGTTTTAGCCTGGGCATCACGGAAGAGGCAAAGCTTTGCGATACAAGTGTTGCACATATTGCGTGTCCCTTTGATTGCATGTCCAAGTCAGCCGCTAAATAATAATAATGCAGGAATTGAAACATTGTAAAGTTGCCCGAGGCTGAGAAATTGCTAATGAACAGCAGTGGGGTGCAGTTTGGGTTGCAGAGGGAGATAAAGGCATCTGAAACCCCACTTCCTGTTCCAAAGGCAAATAATCTTTTGGGGGCTTTCTTTACGCTCCAAACATCTGTGTCATTGCCTCAAAACCAGGAAGACCCTAAATGTTCAGAGGGTGCCGTGAAAAACATGCCGATAACTCAATTTAAAATAACATAAAAGAAAAAAAAACCTCATATTCATGTCAGTGATACTGCTGAAGCACTAACCAGTTTCAGCTGGTGAAGCACTTACTGATGTAGATTGATAAGCCGCGGACGCATGATCTCCTCCATCAAAATATTACAAATAAATATGTTTTAAGCTTGTTATATTCTCCTCTTCCACTGCCTGTCAAGAACTGTTCTCACTGTGCAGAAAACCAGCAAGCCAGGGGAAATCCAGGGAGAGGGATAGAGACAGAAGGCAAGGAAAAGAGAATATATTTGGTGCTATGTGCTGCAGATCAAAAACATGGCAGTCACATGATCAAAGGCATTTGATAATCCTTGAACTACATTGCTCCTTTAATCCTAGTGAGGGAACTATATTTTATTGGGGTGGGGGGTTGCAAGTGGATTGTGGAAACAATGTTAGTGTGGCGCACAGTGCTAGAAAGCAGTAACTAACTGGTGGAGATACAGTTTACTAAATGTAGCGCAGCTCTTTTGATGGAGGCTGGGAAGAGGACTGTAACACTGAAGTGCAGAAAATGGAGGCCTGAGCTGATGAGGCTAAAAACACAAATGTGCCACAAGTCCCTGTCCACTCACATCTCAGTAATACTCTTCTGTTTTCCTCAGCTTGTTGAGGAGGTTGCTTATTTGAATGTGACTGGACTGCTTTCTACTGCATCTTGCACATAAAATACAGCTAAAGTGGGACCTAATAGCAATTCTTAGCAATGTTTCCGGTTTTATAAAGGCTACATATATATGAGTTATACAACCAGATCTTGAGACATGTGATTTATGCTAAACAGAATAAAACAAACCAAAGAAAATGCGGAACATGATTTTTACTAATTCAGCATGTTTCCGAGAAATCAGATAAAAGAAACATCATGTTTCAGTTCTCTCTCCCGTTTCCTCAGAAAATTATTTTTGTGATGTATCATAGCATCGTGCTCCCTGGGTCTCATCGGATTACAACAACCACCCTGAGCACTCCGAAAAGACAAAAACATCAATATGCGGTGTAATCCAAGGCCTTCTGCTGCGAGCCTTGTCAATAGCATTTCTTTATCAGATGCAAAAACGTCCCATGCTAAAGGTGACTTGGATCATGACAGCTGGTTTTCCCTTCCACTGAGCGAATCCCCACCGGAATAACGTTCGGTTCGGTCTCCTGTAAAAATGCAGAGCTAAGCTGCGAGCCGTCTCTCACAAAAGCTGCATGGTTTCCTTGCTGATGAAGCACTAATGATTAATAATTACCTGTTGCATGTGTGAATTACACTGTGACAAAGGGCCACGGCCTAAATTGAAAGTGGTGTTTTCCTCGAGTCAAAGAATAAGAAGAGATTACATTGAGAAAAAAAAAAAGAAAGAAAGAAAGCAGTGATTATAGTCGGAGGAGACCTTGATGTGTTTGTGTTGGTGCAAGAAGAGACAAACAGAAAAACATTTTGATCCACTGCATGGTGAGCATCAAGCTCGCACAAAGTATTTCATACAAATGAACTAAACCACCAAGTACAAGCATCGTTTTGGGAATGACTTTTACTTTTGTGTGATTCTGAATCTTAAGATAAATCAAAACTCTTCTTTTGCGGGCGCACCTTCAGTTGTCTCATGCAGACTCATTTTCACATTGTAAAATGCATAACAATGTAATTCAGTGAACTATATATTTTTTTCAACAATATCAGATTACAGATGCGATGGCAGCATTTTGAATCAAGGTCATTTGATTTTCATCTCAACTGTAAAACCGGCTTCCATCTCCCCGCTCCTATCCCCAAAGAAAATAATTCATGTTTATTTGTCACATCAATTAAGATATCATGGTTGTAGTGCCTACTCAATCTGGAGGGAAAATTTTGTCTGCTAATTCCGTCGTCTCGGGGAGACCCATTTATCCATCTATATTTCATGACTTGGTGTTTACGCTACAGTGAAAGTCTCTCTCTCTCGCTCGCTCGCGCTCTCCTTGGCCAGAGAGGTGTCCTCCCTCTCCTACGTAGCAATGAAATATAGATGTTAGGAGTCTGGAGAGCTGAGAGGAGTCTCATCTGTCCTGGTGATACCATAAGGCGGCCATTAATGGTGTCACGAAGCATCAGACATACCACAGGCACATAATTGGATATGAGGACATAACTGAAAGCACCTGCTTGAAAATCAACAGGGCCTTCCCAGGAGGTCTTCCCTTGGTAGAATCCCAAAGAAGTTTTGCAGAGCCCATCCGCCTCCCTGCTGGCTTCGCCTCACCCATTGCTCTTTTCATTTCTCACTGAGGTCAGCGCAAGATGGCTTTGTGTTTTCTTTTTTTATGATGGCATTGTGAGTATGCAAATACTTTGGATCTTTGCATAATCACAAGCAGCGGGACCATCTGTTGTTGGCTTGTTGACTTACCTTGTGTCTGCTTTTAATGGTGTTTTCTTGTATCTGAGTGATGTATTGGTGTATTAACAATGTGATAATCATTTAACCTCAAAAAACACAAGCAGGCGTGTATGCAAAAGTCTGAGCATATGTTTAGCGAAATCTTTTGACAAAGAAGGATTTATCATCTTTGCTGAGAGATAGAAAGGAGGGGAAACTGGAAAAACAAAACACAATGCATCACTATTCCCCCACACATGATGCACGATAAGATGATGCCGTCAAGATAAAGATTTAAAATATTACTGTCAGCAAAAGCTGTGGTCTTGGATTAGCGGGTGGCAAAGAGTGGGGAGTTGTGAGTCGCTTAACCCCGCTAAAATATATTGAAAAAATGCTAATAGCAAGGACCAGAAATAAGCTGCAACTTCTGTCACTGAAGATTTGTTGTGAGATGCCCTCTACAGAAAACATGTCCCCGATAATGTGTTTTTCTTGTAGAACCCGGGCCAGACGCCGGAGAAGTCTTTTAACTCGCCGCCCCCCATTTGTCCTCATAAGGTAAGCTCCAGCTCGCTCTCAGGCGCAGGATAAACAACATTATGGGAAATAATTGCTGATACTTTCTGAATGTAATGGATTCATCGGCTGGGGTTTATGTGTCTACTTGCATTTTGCGGTTGCCGTACATTAGTTCGATATCACTTTCTGATTCCTCTCACCTTGTCATGCACCTGACGCCAGGTTCATCTTATCACTGCAGAGGTATTTTGCCACAGGATGTGCCAATTAATTAATTCATCGGGGACTCTGAAAGTAAAATGTTTTCATTTCAAATACAACAGTTTCACGTCTTTCCTCCTCTTCATCTATGCACTCTGTTAATCATTGAAGATTTATCTGACATGAGGGGAGAAGGGCAGATTTATTCACTGCTAATTAGTCCTGTACATGCACAGTCAAAGTCTTCACTTCACTCGGATGGTCTCAAGTCATCTCCGCACACTGACTGAAGTAACTCTCCCCTTCAACCCCGGCGCTGGTGCATTCCTCTTGCAAATGTGATAATGTGCTATGTAGTGAAATTCACACATTTTCAGTTCACTTAGCACAAAACGTGTCAGAAATGCTTCTGTCCTTTTCTGGATGGATGGTCGGTATGGTGGGAGAGTGGCTCGCTGCAAAAAAGTGGACCTTGGTAAGAGGAGTCCAATGGATGGAAGCTGTCTGACAGCCTGTCATCAAGTGTTCAAAGCCCAACGCCGCTCCACGTCCCTAATGCACAGCGAGCTGTCCAAAATGACATTAGTGGCATTGAAATCTGCCGCCAGTGGTCGGACAGTAAATAACAACAAAATATGATACCCCTTCCCTCAGTTTGTCACTAGTGAAATTACAAGGAATTAAATCAGCCTCGGTTTCTATATCTACTAGGACACCACAAAATACTACATTTTCTTCATGTCCCATCTAAACTTTGCGTATTTACATTGTGTTTGATTAGAAATGACAGTTTGATAGCCTCCAGTAAAACGGGAAGCTGCACATTGAAGACAGGCGCCTCTGACTTTCCATAGGTCTCTGCCTATACGCCTCTCTCTGTGGTCGGTTACTCCTGCCTGTCATATTTCTGTCTCATTAGTTTTTTTTTCTTTGACTTCCTCTCACATTTTCACCCAGCTGATCAGGGCTGATGTAACGGGGGAACACCGTGGGTTTTGCGGATGGTGTTATTCATGTTGTAGCTGTTAGCAGCGGAACATAATCTCCCTCTAGTCAGCTCACATTAGTCTCCATGATCCACACCAGCCCAATATGTGCAGCGAATGCAATGGGCCAGCTGGGGTAATTTAGTATGTCAGTCAGCTCAGGAGGCTGGTAAAATGAGTAAATGGCGGGATATGATTTATATGTAAAGAATATTCTGATTATAATGGCTCTCGGAATAGAATATCCTCTGTCTTTTTTAAAGTTCGCCTCATCTGCATTGTGTGCATCCCCCAGATAGATAGTGAAATGAACAGAGGGCTTTTAAACTGACTACTCTGTGATTATATTAAGAGTGTGAGAGTGAGAGAGCGAGGAAAGTGAGGGGAGGGAGGAGATCGGGTGCCCGAGTACTAAGTATATATAATTGCTTCTTGACACATTGGCCAAATTCTGCAGTGCCAGGATCTGAGCGAAGATGATTAACGGCTGTCCAAGTGGGTGGGCACGGCAGGTCGTTCAGGGCCTTTGGTTTCCATAGTGATCCTAGTCTAAAGGCCATATATTGCATAGTGAATATCCCGGAGGTCCACACATTGTTAAACTACAATTATAACTCACATCAAGAGCATTGTCTGTCCACTGCAAACTGTCATATTCATTTGCCAAGAATCTCTGAGCTTTATCCTTTCCTTCAAATTCTTTCTATTTTTTTTTCCCTTTATTTTTTTTTTTTCCTAAATGATCTTTTTCTAACTGGCGAGAAGATAAAGAGTGAAAATCTCGCATTATGTGAATAATTGATGAGTGGGCTCACCTCAGAGCATCATTACAGTACGGCATTCGGGGTAAGAGGTGAGGGTAAGATCATATTTCTGACATTAGGCTTCAGGCGGTAGAAAATTGTGTCAGTTTTTCACAAGGTTTTTCTTCTGAAACCGCAGTATGAATAACAGAGTCTCATTACGGCACAACGGGATGAGAATAAAATGTGAACGGGCGCACAGAAAAGCCCTGTTTCTCTGCAAAAAAAACTGTACGATCACGTTTGTAACAAAGCTGGTAAACAGAAGGGCGAGAATGCGTGCACATGTGGGCACGAGCATGTATAAGTGTGTGCAAGACAGTACAATCTAAATAGGTGACAGATGGAGCGGGCCAGAGATGGGGGTGGGGATCAAGCACCTCTGACACTATGGGGCCTGTACTGCACCTTGTTCCTGCCAGATCTGAAATGACTATGGTAAAGCAAAGCTGTGCAACTCCAGCGTGCCATTTCACAGTTTTATTTTCCACACATTTTACAGGTTTATTTTCCACAGAAGAGTATCCCTCCAGTGAAGTGTCACACAGCGTTGTAAAGGTGGAGTGATGAACATGCCCGGCAGATCCTGCTTCTTGAAGCACTTCTGTGAAGTTTGACTTGAATACAAAACTATTTTCATTGATGAAATATATGAAGGAAGAGCGGAATCTTGTAGAGAGACAGAAGTTTGCAGTTGACTAACTGAACACAGCAATATCCTCACCTTTGCTCAATGGCAATTAAAAAAAATTATAGTGGATTTAATATTTGAACTCTAGAGTTAAGAGTTTGTCAAGGATTTGGCCAGAAGATCCAAACTAATATCCAAAGTAAAAGGTTTCTTTTAATATTAGAAATTCAAAAAAATTACTTGGCAGAAAAATGAGGAATAAAAACCAAAGTCCAAACTCGTGAAGATAAACTCAAATCCACTTGAGCAACGTGGGAAAGACACGCAGTATGTATGATATTTGACATGAGGACACGAGTGTAGAGCAAAAGCAAACCAAACTGAACCCAGGCGGGGAACGAGGAACCAGACGATGACTAATCTAAAGAAACACCAACATGAAACACGCAAGAATCCAAAACTTAAAAACACCAGCACCATAGCAATCTCTGCGAATAAATCTTCCCAAATTTAACACGCTAGACCTCTGAAAGATCCAGTGTGCTGCACTAATTTCAAGCCACGGAAAGGATATTAAATAAGTACATCTTGATGATGATTCATTCTGGATAATAAAATGAAATCCCCCCTGGCGACCAAACATAAGGCCAGTCATGCAGCAATTAAGCTTAGTTATAGGCAGTGGGCAGACTATGGGTGGCTTGTGAGGCATCTTCCTGGACATGAAGGTCCACACTGACGTCTTTGCACAGACCAACACATTCACTCACTCCACCCCTCTCTCACACCCACACACACACACACACAGACACACACACTCGTAGACACACGCAATTCATTTGAGGTAAATGTGATCTCAGACGACAAGCAGCAACAACCCACGGCTCCATCGGGGTGCCTGGGGTTGCATTGGTGGCCATCGTCACACAAATAATGCTTTGTGACTGAGAAAAGACAATCCAAAAGGTCATTTGTGACCTCTGGGACCAGAACTGTGCAGCATCTGTCACTAGCAAGCAGCACATGTCTGTGTCAAATGGCAAAAGGTATGCGGTGCAGCGAGCCTGCCATGTAATAAGGGCGGTAGGCCCGGATCGCCGCCGTCACAGCTGCATTAGCAGGGCTCCGCACTACGCTGGCTTATATGAGAACACAGCATTCTGTACACACGAATGGATGGGTAACCTCAAACTGGTCACAGCACGGCTGCATTATGCGGAGCCGTTAAATATTCACGCCTTTTAAAGTCACACATGGATGTCATGCGAATTTAATAAATATGACAAAATACATGCCTCGGTTCACACTGTGTGGCGATTCTTGTGAAAAAGAAATTGATAAAAACAAAGCGCAAAAATCTATCTCCATTTCTTCAGTGACATTTCGAGCGTTTGGATTATTGTTTTCAGATGGGTAAAATATATTTGCATCAGTAGAGTTGTAGCACGATAATCCATTTTTAATACGCATTTTCATGCAGTGCAATCGTTTATGAGCTTCAGGTGTTCCTCTGGAAAGAGACAAGATTCTCTCCATGTTAGATATTGTCTATCTCGCCACAGAATTTCCAGAAAAGGAGCTAAAGGTATCAAAAAGTCTCAGAGAATTGAAAAAAGGAATATATAATCCATGCTTCCTGCTCAGTCTACTTTCAGTTCTCATATATCTGCTTCAAATCTCACACCTTGTGAAACAAATCAATAATATTTCATTTCTTGCCAAATTCATCTTTTCAATGGTTAAATCTAATCGTCATAGACGTATTGGCATGTTGGGATGTTCTGACAGCTGTATTAGATTGGAGAAAAGAAAAAAAAAAAAAACAATGAGGTGACACGGGCTGTTCCATAAAAAAATATACCAGGCATATTGTGTGAAAAACCTGCATATCTCATAAATTTCATTCTGAATTCTCTCAAAGTGCAAATAAAGCAAAGTGCATAGTGCATTTCCCACATCTCCTGGTCTGTGCGCTCTCTTTCTCTCCTGCTGGCTGTCCTTTTCCTCTAACTTGCCACCGCATACCCTCCCCTCCACATCCAACTAAACCAATCAGGGATTTGAGGGCCTCACTTCCAATCAATTACCACCCAAATCAGTGCAGAGGCCTTTGATATAGAATCATTTGTCAAATCAGTGCAGATGGCTGGGGGCAGGTACCCCTGTGCCATAGGCCATATCCGTGTGGAAATCTCTGCTCAGGGTGGGCTCTCCTGATGCTCCCCAACCTATTAATGGGAAGTCATTGTGTGCTCCAGGACTTCAGTCCAGCTGCCTGGTCCCCCGGATTGCTAATGTATAAGCATCTTAGCCTGACCAGCGGATTATACCGAACCCCAGCCTCTACCGTGATTTGGGCTATTTTTAAGGCAGGCAAAATGTGGCTTCAAAGATCCAACTGGAGGTGTTATATGGTTTTCACAAGTACCACAGGAAGTGTATCTGGGCAGCATTCATAAAAAGCCAAAAACCTCAAATATAGTCGTTTTTGAAAAACATCCCCTCTTGGAAATGAATCAGAGGAAGAAGCCTTCAAACATTCAGTCAAAACAAAAAGATATTTCATTTATCATGCGTCTGCTCACGTTGCAGTTATTCACTGTTCGAAACAATCAGCAAGAGCTGTAAAACAACGATTCATTTTCAAAAACTCGCTGAACTACGCAGGTATCTGGTAACTTAAGGAGTTTCCCTTCACAGCCGAACCTCCAACAGTTCTCCCAGAGGAATAGTATAAGTAATTTCCTTCCAGTTCTGATTAATGGGATGCCTCTGCAGTAATCTGAATAAGCACACATCCATTATAATAAATGCCTAATCTCAAGGAAGCGAACATATTAAATATAAAACTGGGTGTAGATAGTAGAATGACAGATGTAAAATAAATGAGATGAAATGCAAACAGTGTCAACTTGCACCATCCACCGAGACGCCAATGAAGCAAATAAATCCAGACCGAGATCTTCAACTTTTTTCCTTTTTTCAATATTTAAATAATTCTCTTTGCAATTTATGAACTTTAGTGTTTGTTTGAACTGGATTGTTTTAACAATCAGTTCTGAAATAACAGATTCCACCCATCCATCTTCAAATCGGGGGGCTCGGAGTGTCGGAGCTCATCTCAGACGACTGCAGACACACCCTGAGCAGGTCGCCAGTCCACACGAAGCAAACACAGACGGACAATCACACACAGTCACGTTCAACATACACCGATTAACCTCAGACGCGTTTGTGTGAGAATCCACGCGGAGACAGGAACAACATGCAAACTGCACAGAGACTGTCAACCAGCGACGTTATCCTCATCAGAAAGCACTGACCTCCACGCCACTGGACACACACCTTTTTCACATTTAACTCACTGACCTTAAACACAATAAAAATGGTAATGAAGAAAGGAAAAAAAAAAAAAAACAACTCTTGGACCTCCAACACAGAGAAACACACTCGTGTTCACACCTTAGTTACCAATGCATTAAAACAAGAATATATTGCCAAAAGAGCAGTAGGACCTGAAAAAAAAACATGTTAGAGGCAAACAGAAAGATTCTTTTTTAGAAAATCTTCTTGTTGTGAGGCAGAAGGCAAGCTCTACGGCAGAGCGAGCAGAAATAGTCCCAGTTTTGACTTAACCTTTTACAGGACATTCATATAAAACAATGCGGGGCGTCAAAGTCACCCTGACGGCTTGCTTTTTGTTACATTTCAAAAGATATGTTCTGGAAATGACAGGACGTCACGTTTTACAGCCTCTGAATGGCACATAATCGTCACTGAGTGGTGTCCCATCCCACATTAGTGTCTTTAAAAAAAAAAATCAGAAAGAGATATCTTTTGCAATTTCAATACTTTCGAAGTGATCAATTTTACAGGAGAAACTAAAATGCTGAAACGACAATGTATATTCCTTTCATAGTAATATGATTTGTTAGTGTGAATACTCAAGCTGTATCATAGATGTAAGTCATAAATTAAATTACTTAAAAAAAAAGATGAAAATATGAGCGTCAAACAAGGCTGTATTTTAAATAAAACACTATAAAATCCATTTGATGCTTCAGATTTGGAAGGACTTCTATGTTTGAAATGGAAACAAAAGGTCTTGGCTTTCAAACATTATTTATGAGACTCAATTCCAAAGTCTTTGTCGTTACCTTCAACTACATTCACTGGAACTCTGAATCATCATCATCGAGGTTATAGAGGGAAAGATGAGAGTTTTCAGGAGGACAAAAACACAGATAGGTGAAAATGTATTCAGTGAAAGTAAAGCCTCCCACTACACTATTCTGCATCAACAATATTTATTTGGAAATAAATTATTATAGGTACATCTACTGTCAATGATAAAAAACAAAATAAAATATGGAAAGCTTCTTTATTGTATTCACAGAATAGGTATAAAACTCAATAGCTTTCAATGTTAAAACAGGTCCTGAAGCAAAACCTCATTGCAACAGAAGTCAGAGTGCTATTAATTAGTGAGATTTATTTATTTTTCACATCATTTTATGTCCACCTTTATACTTCATGGCAGATTTAATACCCCTGGGCATGAATCATTCTATTCCTGATGAGGCTTTGTTGCTCCCCTTTTTATCACAATAGTCCATATAGCCACTCCAATTAGGGTGATCGCTATAGTTGACACAAATTAAACAAAACTCCACATTTGCAGAGGGTGCAATTTAAAAGAAAAGTTCCACAGTTTTTTCCCCGCATTGAATACATTAACATAACTGACTGGAAGTCGCAGCACGTGCGAAGCCACTTGAAACATCTTCACATCTTGACAGATGGTATTATAGTCAGGCATGTGCTATCATCTGCTGACAAAAATGAAAAAAGAAAAAAAAAAAAAAGCCCATGCAAAATAGTTTCCAACGTTTAAATGCAAGTGAGAGCGACTGTTTTGCACTCCAGTCAGGATCGTGGTGAAGCAGGGAAAAACATGGTCTCGTTTACAGGAGCTGCAATAATCACACCTACAACTCCCAAAGAGAACTGGAACTTTTGCAGTTTCTTATATAAGATTTTGTACTCATTAATTAAAAAAAAAAAAAAAAAAAAAACTTTTTTCATAGCAGGCATTATTAATCCTTCAACCTCCGATAAGGTTTCATCCTATTGCGGGTCACAGAGGAGGAAAGGATCTGATCCCAGAGGAGTCATGGTGAAGGCAGCGTGCATCCTGGACCGGCTGCCAGTTCACCTCATCACATTCACACCAACAGACAGTTCAGAGTCACCTCAAAGCCGTGTGTTTGGACTGTGGTCTCCCGTTCTGGAGAATGCCAAAATGAAAACTTTACACAGAACGGCTGCCGAGTCCAGAGACATTCCAGCTGTGAAGCAAAGTCCCAAACACGCTGAAAAACATTGATCCTACTGTTTTGTCTGTTTTGCATAAACAAAAAACACTACCAGAAACATATTGTAGAAGACAATACCTGTATTTCTCTCACTACTAAAGATTACTGTTGAAGGTTTCTCACAAGGTTTGATGCTATTCATGCTTTTCCTCTTGGACATTGTCCATCTCGACTCACTTCATGGTGTTCTTTACTCCATCTGAGCTCCACTTAAAGAGCCGTTTCCATGAATAATCCTCCCGCACAGTCAGAACCACTTACTCATTAATGCGTCTGTGCATGGATAGAAAATGCTATGTGGCTTCATTATTTTTACAACATCCACTGCACCTCATGTTATTGACATTAGATCTGCCTCCCGATTCCTATTCCTGCCCATTTTGACGAAGAGTGCCAATCCCATTTTTTATTTATTCATGCAGCTCCTCACTGTGTCACGTTTGAAACACATGCAAAGACTGCGAAAAGCTGCTTTACTCACAGGTTCTTATATATCCATCTCTATGCAGTTCCCTCTTAAGCGTACGAAATATGAATGATAACATATCGCTGCAGTAATCTGAACAAATCAGACATCTGCAGGGACGGTCACAGACTCACCGGTGCACTTTAATGAAATGCCTTTTATAACAAAGCTGTTTTCCTTCAGTCTGCGCCCCAGATCAAAAACCTGACACCACTCTTAAAATAATGCAGTTAGTCCAAGATGATGCAATTTTTAATCATTTAACATTTTAGTACTAGTTTAGTGGTGTTTTCTAACAGGAAAGCTAAAACAACAACCTGGCCAAAATGTTGTCACGTAATTGTTTGCCATTAGATGAAAACTGTGTAGTTAGATTTTCATGTTTAATGACTTAAACAAAGCCTTTGAGGCTTCATTAGTTTCCACAATGGTGCAAACTAGATTGTCTGGGTAATAGATCGCAAAAGTTAAAGCAAACACAACTTGTGTCCTCAGGTGATCTGGTTTGTCAAAACCGGAATAAAATAATAAATACCTAAAAAAAAGCATAAATAAATGCAAAAGCAAAACCCCTCAAACTCTAATATGTTTAATTTATCGATGAGACATTAATCAAAAAATGGCTAAAAATGCATGGTTATGATCTAAGTCTAAAAAAAAAAAATATTTTTTTTTTTAATGATTTTATTCATGAGCAAAGTATTATTCAAAGACTTCATGATTCACTGATGTTTCCTGGCCTCCTTTTTTTTCCCTCACCCTACCATTATAAATCAGTGCAGCTGGATGACATGGAAACCAGCCCTCAGTTCTTTGTGCAAGAATAAGACAAGTTCTCAGTAGTCTTTGGTGCGCTCGTATTCTTTCTGAACATGTCCTCAGATCGACGCGGCACGGCTGCATCTCTGCCACAACCAAGGAAGATTTTCTGAAATTAGAAATTAAAAATGAGTACTTTAGGAGCCCATGATCGCAGTGCCGAATGATCTCAGTGGCCATTTTGAGTTGTGCAGACACATTAGGCTCGACACATAATACTCAGCAGTTAATATAATCATCAGCAAGCTGCATTCACAGACAGCAAAGTGGGTACACTGTCTCTTCTTCAGCTTCACAATTTATAGTCATCATACAAGCAACACTCAGTGTAGGTGTTAATCAAGCTGCATTTGTAATTCACGTTAATATGTCAGGCTTTTTTTTCCTTGGACGCCGTTCCCTTATTGCTTTGTGGAGCGAAGAGGGTATCATGCTAACCAGCACATACCCACACATCAATTGAAATAACAGCAGAGACAAACATTCTCCAAACTCCTGAAGTGTGTTTACTGTCATTAGAGCTAAGATACACTTCATTAATGCTCCTGGGGATGTTTTTTTTTTCCCTCTGCATTCTTAATCATATTCAACCTTAACGATACATAGGAGGAGCAGTGGGCATCTGCAGAGCGGCGTCGAGGGCCTCGTTACAGCGCTAACCTGAACCTGTCAGTCCGATCACAAGCCTGCTTTTTAACCTGCAGGCCACCGCAGCCCCGGCGGTTTCTACTGTGTTGTGTTAACTGTAAATAAAAAAGAAAAAAAAGAAAGAAAAAAACAGAATCCGACGATTTTGAGAGAGAAATGTCTCTCAACAATCGCTGACCTTTGCTGGACTTTTTCGCTCCACAAAGCGCTGAATGTTCTCTATCGGTCGACGCTGGAGATTCTCCACGCCGCGGCGGAGGATTCAGTATGCAGATGCATCGTCATGCTGGAATATGAAAGGCCTTTCTTGAAAGAGACGTTTGTGAGCCTGCGTGACTTTCAAGAGATGGCAGGATTTTCTGTTCTTGTATGGTTTCTTAGTTGAAGAACACAATGTAAAAAAAAAAACCTGGCTGGTTTTTTTTTCCTTCCCTAGTTTTCTTTAATGCAGCGGAGCGTTGGAAGGTCAACAACATCCACCTTTGTATTTGCATTTTAAAGAGTTTGAATTGAGAATCGTTTTCATAAAATTGCTCTATAATTTTTAGAAGTCCCTTTTTGTGCAAATTGGTGAATTTTTTTTCCTTTTTTCAGATGAAACGCCGCTCCTCTTTGAAAGGCTGCTGTTGTGCAGACATGTTACATGTTGCTAATTAACCCAGTTAGTCATTAAATGCTTCTCCGGTTGTTTTTGATTTGTGCCAATTATTTTTTAATGCTTTTGTAGCTGCCGTTCCAACCTTTACCAGATGTGTTGCTGCTATTGAAATCAAAATCAACTAATATTTTAGATGAAATGGTCATACATCTCAGTTTCAACATCTGATGTGTTGTTTTTGTCCAATTGGAAATTAAATGTTTGTAAATCACTGCATTCTGTAATTACACACAATTAATATCCAGGATTTTAGGAATTTGGCTGGGACTTTAGACTGACCCAACACAGATAGAAGAGATGATTGGAGGCATGCAAAATCTGTAGGCTGGAAAACGCTGCATCGCTCAGGATATGTTACTCACCCTCTGCCTCTGCATATTTCACACAGGCATAGTCTTTAGAGATGTAAGTCATACTGAGAGAATTTGACTCTGCATGCTAAAAAGGCATAAATACAGGAGGAAAAACATAACCAGCAGATGACCTTATTACACTCAGTATGTAGCATGCAACAGCAATATTGCCTTTATTTGTCATTATTACCACCCGCTATTACTGCGAGTGGGTGGAATATCAATTTGACAAAGGGGTCCTCTGACTAAATGTTAAGGAGCACCCCCTGTCATCTGAGACACATCCCTACTGTTTTGAGTGGGCAGATATGGCTGTGTTTTACTACTTATGGATATTCAGTGGAGGAGCACAGATCGAGTCTTGCTGTAATAAGGCGTTTACCAATGCAGAGTAACACTGTGCGCTGTGAGAACATATGTTAATGCTCTTGGCTGTGGCCAGAGAAACAGCAAGAGGTGTGGAAAAGAAACACATGGGACTGGCCTCCTGGAGCACACATTTGCCTTTTACAATGATATTAATACGACTGGTGCTCAGTGGTGGAGGAGGATGAAAATCGCCCCGGCGGTGGGGAGAAGTTTGTTTTGGCGATGGCGACGGACCCCGGTGGAGCGAGGGGGAGAGACAGCTCCGTGCTAGGTAGTTTCTGACTCACATCAGTGGCACTTCTCAGTGCCGAAAAAAAAAGGAGAAAAAAAAAAAACCTGACATCAACATATTTGAGGAAGATATGCATGGAGCAAATGGGGATATGACTTTGAACCTTGTCTCTGCTTTATCAAGACTGTGCTGCCAGCTCTGTGAGAAGGATTGCCGGTGTTCCCTCTCAAGTATTGACAGTGTATGGAGTAGGCAGAAGGCACAAAAGAAAAAAAAAAAAAAAAAAAAAAAAACGGTGAACCTGATAAAGTATTTACGATGTCAAGGGAGGCTTGACTTCTAACAGCTGCAAAAAAAAAAAAAAAAAAAAAAAAAGTTTGTATAGGCAGTGGCGTTTTGCAACTAAAAATTATAATGGTGGTTTATTTGGCTTTAATGTTGATATAGATTAGCTGAAAAACATTAATGAACTTGGCTTTGGCTGAAAAGACTTGGCATTCAGATAAGTTGATTTTAATAGCAGTTTTATGGGTGTGAGCGTAAAAAAAAAGTTATTCCCAAATATCACACTAATGTGTTTGGTAGTGTTTATATACATATTTCAAGATGATATTTGGACAAGTCTTTGTACTTAAATGGTTTCCAGTTGAGTCATATGTTCTTGTTAACCTTGTTAACTGATATGTAGTCCAGTTTTTAAGACTTCTTCTGTGGAGGAATGGATGTAGACAGTTCATAACATAGATTGCAGAAGCAAGTCGCTGGTTTTCCTTTATGATGTTTATATTTAGTGGAGAAAATAAAATACAAATCATCATATATATTTCTCAGTAACCTTTATTTTTCATATATTTAATTGTATTTTATCCTCAATGCAATATATTAAATCCCTACAATGTTGTGATTTGTGGTGAAGGGTTCCACCATAACTCCGGTGCACAAGTCGTTTTATAGGCCAAAACTTTTGAGATGCATCACCAAACCATTGTCTTTAATATTTTAACCAAAATGAACAAAGTACTACGCATGTGTTCATATCATTTGATGGACTGTCTTAATTCCTCAATGGATAGATAGTTGTAACAGATATTACAGTAATAATGTTGCAGTATCTCTTTTTCTGAAACAGTTGTATCCCTTAAAAAAAATGTTTATTGAGCTGCCTGTTCTTTAGCTTTTATTACTATTTGACTGGAAGAAGTAAACACATTGTCTTGGCTTTTATTACCCGCACTATTTCAAGCTGTTTCTTAGTGCTAAAAGAAAATTATGGCAAAGAATCACAAAAGACAAAAAAAAAGGAATTTACAATATAAAAAAAAACAAAAATAATAATAATAAAACTACAGACATTCACACTCTTTCCCACTTGACAGTAATGCTCAGCACTCGGAAAAGGTATTCATGAGGTGTGAAAAATACAATCAGGACTCTTGTATTGAAGCTAAAATGACAACAGCGACGGCGGGGCCATCATAACTAGATTTATTTTTAGGTTATTGTGAAGTAATATTGCTCTTATTTGTATCTTCGAAGAATGTTTAGGTTGCCGTTGACAAATGGCGTGTTGTCCTCAGTCGACCAGACTGCGATGTATTCAGAAGTTACTGTTGTGATTTGGTCTGCAGGTAAGAGCGAGGATGTACGTTTCCTTTACTCACAATAAGTGGTTTTCCACTATAAATAATGCAGTTATCGCGATGCTAAGTTTGATCTCTTGAGACAGAAATTGATTCCCGTGCAGCGATCAGATTACATATAACTCACACAGCAGCAGATGAAGTCTTTCTGAAGTAGGACCTGTCAGCATTTCAGCAGATATAAGACTATTATTCTCTGAGACATTAATAAAGTATTAGAGCTTCTTGTTCTTGGCTTCTTTTTGAGATTATTAACAAGGCCACAGTCATCTATATTGTTAATGTTTCACAAGCACCTTCGTGAAATCCTGGCGCCTGTGGTAATATGTGAAGATTGAGAGTGAATCCGCATGACATCTGCTGAATGGCCTTGTAGCGAACCGTTTGGCTTTCAGCTGTGTTCAAATTAAAGACAGTGGCAACTCATTTCTGAGGAGATCAGTTCCATAAACGTTGCAGGGATCATTAATCAGTCGCATCGCTGCTCTTCATGTTTGCCGCTGACAATGATTCAGGCTCATTGCTGCAAACACGAGCTTTAAAATTCAGCGTGTCGCAGCGCATCACAATCTATGGACAATGGAGCCGCCAATCTCAATGAAGACAACTGTCAAACGTTTCAATGGGGGTGAGATCAAACAGATGAACGACTCGCACAAGGCTGAGCCCCGATGAAATGAAGTTTTGACACATCAGTGAGGCTTTCCATTGCGTCGTCCATGTTTTTCCACTGACAGTACACTTAGTGACCATTTTATTGGATGCACTTTCCTTTTAATGCAAATTCATCGGCGAGACAGTGAGTCAAGTCTCTGTGACTCACCATACAAGCAGACACATTGCAGAAATTCAGCTGCTGGTCAGCTAAATATGTAGGCAGCACATGTGTGTCACCACTATTTACAGTGTGTTGGATTTCAGTCCTGCCAAATACTGCACCTGCTTTTTCATTATTACTGTACTGATCTTTTTTATATGTATAATTTTGAAGAATTGATGCAGATTGTCCGTAACAGTGAAACATATTTTTTTTTTTGCCTAACCAGTGTGAAATCTGGATACAATTCGCACATGAATGGCGTTCAGTGAATTAAGCTGGGATTTTTTTTCATGGCACATTGACGCAGCACTGTTAAGATGACACGCAATCAATTTGACTGAAGCGCTAAACAACATCCAGAAGTTTAACTATCTTACAAATCCTTGTAAGATAAAGTTCATGTCCCCATCTTTAGCAGCTCATGGGGCAATTTCCCCAAAAGTTTATATCCGACTGTATAAACACTATTATTAAATGCATTTTAATGTAATATATTCAGACATGTGTACTGAATTACTGTGATGGACTTGGTTATTTTCAATGAATTACTCGCTGCCGTTTTGATATATACTGGTACAAGTGCTCTGTCGCAATTTAACAAAATTGACAAAAGATAGAAAGACATGTTGCAATCAAAATGACCAAAGTTCTCCAACCCTGCCGGAGATCTGCATGTTGTTACCATCAGGCTGTATTGTTGTGGTCAGAGGGGAATGTGGAGTTCAATGCTGTATGCTCCAATTATGTTCAGCAGGTTTATGAAGCCACAGTCCAGTTACAGTAGAATAGAATAGAATTGAATAGAATTGAATAGAGCAGGTTGCCTGTATCTTGTACGTGCGCACAACCAGCCATAAAGTGATCTCATATCACAGTGAACTACATTCACATCCACATACATTTATTTGTGTGTGTGTGTGTGTGTGTGTGTGCGTGTGTGTGTGTGTGTGTGTGTGTGTGTGTGTGTGTGTGTGTGTGTATCATAACCTTTCAATGCCAGACTGAACCATAACCTTTTCTTAATCTCATTAAGTAGTTTTGATGCTATTTCTAAACAATTCCCACGGCATCTTGTGCATATCTCGGAGAGGCCAAAGGGCTTCAACACCTTGAGAATGACAACCTGATTTTTAAGCTGTATTGGAAATAGGCAAAAAAAAAATAAAAAAAGCAGGACTATTTTTGTCATTTAGCTCAGTTGCTCCTATGATGCCAAATACCTTTCAGCATAACATGGCGCATAATTTGGTTGCAAAAAACAAAACAGTTCGGCGTCTGGTGTCTCCAGAACCAAACCCGCAGCCTGTCTGCTGCTCCTGCACTTAATGTTTGCAGCAGCAACATCTTAGCCGTGTGGAAAATCTTAATTTCTCCTCGTCCACAGTACTGTATTTATAATGCAAAGATTGTCACTTGTAAAGGTCTGGGTGTTGTCATGCATAAGTGCGATTATCCTCATGCATTCTGACAGCTACAGCTGACATGCTATCACAAACAAGACAAGAATTAAGTCATGTCAAGGTAGAGTAGGTGGAATGTGTTAATCAGAATGAATCAGTGGCGCATCCTCTCGCGTACATGCTTCCAGTCAGCAGATGACTGGCTGTCTGCCAGTTCTTGATTTTTTACAAAGAATACAATAAGTATGACTGTAACAGCCCACAGATGTTGTTCTTTACTCACACCAAATGCAAATTTAAAAGCCAATGGCAGGAGGAGACATGCCCACTGTTTCAGTGTTGGCTGTGAAGCGATCTTCTTACAACAGGTTAATGTAAGTTCAGGCTGAAATAATGGGAATATATGTAAACGCATATTGATTTCACTTACCACAACAGCTACCGTTTGCGTTGTTGTTGTTGTTATAACTTGAAGAGTTTTATCGTAAATGCTCTATGGTTGTGCATGAGGAGATAAACCGAAAGCAAAACGCCTGCATGCTTTAACATTAGCCAAGGTGAACATGTTGTGGGTGGAACTGGTGAGACAGGACGATGTGTTTATTTCTGCACTACAATGAATACTTGATATTGCAGGAAACAAGTGGAAGCCTCAGCGTAGAAAAATACCTTGTGTCTGCCAGTGCTGGGATATTTATGATTGCCCTGCCTCTATAAATGCAGCTAACATTACTGCTGACCAGGTGTAACCCTTCATTCAGCATTTTTTTTTCTTTTCAGAGGGGAGTTTTCTCGCAAGATAATGTGTCATTGTCTCGAGATGGTTCCAGGAAATTACTTTACTTTACTCCAGTGGTCTGTACAGTCCCCAGATCACAGTCTAATAAAACACTTCAACGCTGAGGTGAAGTGGGATGTTCACAGCAGCGGTGCCACTGAAAAACTGCAAAAGAAACTCTGCTGTCAAGTTGGTATAGATCAAACTCCCAACATAACATCTGTTGCGCCATGTTTGTTTTAATGCTTCAAAAAAGAACAAAAAAAAAAAAAAAACAGGGAATGGTCAAAGACGGCTCCCACCTGTATTAGCGGTGGCTAATATAACGTCAAAGGGTGTATTTACAATACTGGTAAAGGACTGCTGCTCACTTATAGACCTCCGGCTGAAATATTCATCCCCATCCTCGGCTTCTTAGGATAGACACCATGACATCCAAAATTTGCATAGTCGTAAAGATCAATGTAGCTCTTGGAGGTTGGTGTGACACATATTCAAAACAGCTCCGCTTTTTTTTTTTTTTTTTTTTTTTTTCCCAAGTGTAGTTTGGAGCAAAAAGGGGGTGAAGCAGGCAGTGAGTGATGTGGGTAAAGAAAGCCAGACACTTCCTCAGCCGGAGTCGACCTCAAAGAGCATTTTGTCATGTATCTTCAGCGGGTAAAGTACCTGCAACCCTCCACACATCGCCGCTGAATCAAGACCGGTTTCACACTATTTTATGCTGTTTGATTTCTGATGAGACATGAGAAAAGTAATAGATAGATAGATAGATAGATAGATAGATAGATAGATAGATAGATAGATAGATAGATTCTTTCTTTTTTGTTCTGTTTTCTTTCTTCACACGTGACTGACTTTTTCTTTTTAGAGAGAGATAATTATCAAGTTTGATGTCACTGAGTTATGAAGGATGTCCTTCAAGCTGCAACTGATTTCAAGGGACAGCTTGACAAAGCTCACTTTGAATTTGGTTGAAAGGACGTCTAATTGAATTTTGATACGTAATTAAATCAAGCAATAAATCAGACCAGATCCCACTGCAACCGACAATTCAACACTCCTGAGCACCACAAGCTAATTATGATGAAGTTATTATCTCAGCCAAAGGGAGTTCTCTGAACGGCTCCTTCTGCATCATGTAAAAATCTTTTCGACTAGGATGTACTCAACCTTGAGAAAAGGGCATCTCTCATTCGATGGATCCGAAAGATCCTATAAATGTCACTCTGCGGGGTGGGTAATGTATCCGTGTTGAAACGCTGTCCCACTTTGAAGCAGGTTATTACCGAACGCACTCACCGTCAAGAAAGCTTTTTGACTCACTTGTTCATACAAGCACGTTTAGGAACCTTGGCCACCCCCTGAATGTGTGTTGTGAGTCCGTAACCACAGCTTGTGGTAGTTTGTATCAATAATCCCTCAATGTGTAGGAAGTGACTATATTGATTTAACATGGATTTATAACATCATCCTCATCATCTGGTTCCCAGCCTCATATGGTTAATCAATTGGATCCCCCGCGATTTAACTATGCTTTAGATGCCATGCACTGCGCATGTAATCTCGTGACATAAGGTATTAAATGGAGTCTAATTATAACTTTACAGCAATGTGTCATATCATACTCTTTTAATACCTTCCCTAAGAAGACAAATTGGTGTGTCAGTAGAGCAGGGTGCTGCATTTTAATTCAGTGTGAAACAAAATTTAAGAGATCGTTGAGGCTGTCACATGATACTCATATAAATAAATGTGCATAAATGAATAAAATGCGTTTTAATGATCATCCTGCTTCAAACCTGAGAAAACCTTTTCACAAATACCTCAAGAAAGGGGAGGGAAAAGGCAGAATTCACAAACTCCCTCAACAGCCATGCAAGCTCTTATAATTTTCATAAATGAATCCACTGCAACAGTTATTGGAGTAGCCTCCTTTTGCATAATTTGATGAGCAAGAGAACATTGATGAACTTTTTTAATTATTGCGTCGCTTGGGATTGTGACACAAACGACACAGAAAGGGAGGGAGGACGCCACGAACAGCGACTGAGGAGCTTTTCTCTCTCTTCTTCTTCTTCTTCTTCTTCTTCTTCCTCCTACATCCCCTTTTTTAATTCACCCAATTTGTTGGCCCAAATGAAACAGCTAAAGGTTGGAGTGTGGAGTAATTAACAGCAGCGAGCCTAATGAAATCAGGAGGGGCCGGCACACTGGGAAGATCAATACCTCACTAAGACTGAAGCGAGAAGGGGGATTGTCCAGGGGAAACACACATAAACATACCACTTAATAATAATAATAAGCTGATGAAAAGGCAACATGATGTCGATGTGTAAACCGCAGCCGGGTTGAACATGCAGTCACATTACTGCCGTTTGGTAATTGTGTTAAAGGAAAGTTGCTTCTTCTGCACACTCAAGAAATTTACGGGATTTACACCACTCTCTGCGGTTTGCTGAGAGGGTTTCCCTTTATTGAATGTCAATAAGTACATCAATACACTTTGGACAACTGAACACCAATGCAGAGGTAAATGGGTATTCTATTTATCTAAGACTTCACTTAAGTATATTGAAGACTTTATTAGCTCCTTTTGATGAGGAGGTGTTTTGTTTTGTAACAGTTTTATCACGCTGTCCAAGACAAGCTGCCTTCACCAGCAATATATGAGCGACGCAAACTTGAACTCTGCCCGCGGTTTCCTGGCGGAGGCATGAGCGTCTCTTGTGTATACGCTCACACGAGCAGATGGCACCACACATCGCAAGTTTTCCACTGTGAGTGTCTGTTTTCTGCCTGCATATGTCTGCATGTGCCTGATTGTGCTTCACGGTGGTCATTTTGCAGCCGACTGACAAACTCAGACACTTGATAGAAGGCCACATGCTCATCCTTGAACAACCCCAAACCGCTTAAGTAGTAGTGCTGGGCAGTTTGCTGACATTTTTTGAAGACTGCAGTCCTTCCATGTCCTTCCTGATCAGTATATTCACAGATATTGTGCTGGAAGATGAGCTGTGCTGCAGCGAAAGCGTTTCGCCAGCGAACCCTGAGTTGAAGTCAAAACAAAGGCCAGATATGCAACGGCAAACCTGACAAGTCAAGAGACTGTGGTCAGCGAGGATGTTTGCCGCCTCTCCGCCTTGCTCTGTGCTTTCTCCCACCTTCAAAGGTATTTACACTATGAAATAAACTGTTATGTGGGAGGCTGTAGAGATGGGAGCAGCAGATCTCATTAGTGTTAAACTATTAGGAGCATGAGCACCCCGGGGATGAGCAGCTTTAAGGCTTTCAGTGTAGCCTGAAGTTATCACATCATGCACTCTTTAAAAATATTCTCACAAATTGCAGTAAGACAGCTTGTTGCCACTTTTTTTTTTTTCTACTTTGAAGTTGTGGCCAATGGAGCCCACTCAGCAGAGCTTTGCGTTCTGGGTCCGCCTCTCACCAGGAGATTGCTGGGGTCAAAACTGTGCTGGGACCTTTGCATCATTTAGGCTGCAGAGGGTTACAACAGCAGACTGTGATTTGATTGGTAGAACTGTGCGTTAAACCACACTTGCCTGTGGTATCAGAAACATTGTTTTCATACTTTGGCACAAATTATTTCTTTTGATTTAATTTGTTTTATTGTATATTCATGTAGCAGATCCTAAAGCTTTATCCTGAATGATGTTCATAACGATTTTCCTCAAAATTCTGATGCCTCCAGTCACTTTATAGTTTGTAAATGAGCAACAGTTTTAGTTTGTATTTTGTTGTATTTAAAGCTAGGGTTGGCGATTTGAATGAGATAATTTTTTTTAAATACTGGTTAAAATGATCTTTATGACCCGATGGGAAGCAATTCATAGCATGTTTTTAAAGTAGTTTGGAAAATATCCGCGATCTACAGCAGGAGTAAAACGGGAAAAACAGCAACCAATCGTCTTGTCGGGACACCTTTTTTTAAACCAATCAAATCCCTTCGCCGTTCGACCTGCCCCCTGCGCGTACATGTCAATGGCGTGCACTGACCCTGCTTCAGTGCGCGCGTAGAAGGACGGAGCGTCGTTGCAGAATGGCGGAGAAGAATGTTTGGGGGTTTACGTACCGTTGAGTGCGCCATAACTTGGCGTAGTGCAAATAAAGAAAAACGAAGAAACGAAGCGCTGAGGACAGGTTACGCCAGGAACGCCACGCACGCCACAAACGTCTCCGCTCCCAACGGGAGCTCCTCCAATGGGGCGGGAGCTGGGCGGAGCTTGGCGGAGCCTTGGGGAGATGCTACATTCGTGCTACATGCTAGTTTTCCAAGGTCGCCAACCCGAGCTTTATAATTGAATTCGAGGTGAATTGAGCACATGGTCATTTCGTGTTCAGCGCATTATACACAGAGTAAGGGTATCGTGGGTTTGAGCCTCATTTGTGTGCAGTTTGCATGCCCTCCTCATGTGTGTTTGTGTTTTCTCCCATCATACACTAAAACGCGCCTGTGAGTTTAATTGGTGGCCATAAACGTCGGCAGGTTTGAGTGCGTGTGGCTGTCTGTCCCTCTGTTTGTCCTGTGATGGACTGGCTTTCACCCATTGTCAGCTTTGGATTGACTACAGCCTGCCGCGACCCTGAACTGTCAAAAGCAGTATAGAAGATGGGTGGGAAGTGAACTCGACCCGAGTGTTAACTTCTCTCCTTTTCTTTTTTTTTTAAACTTTGGTCTGGTCCAGAGAACCACACAAACTCTCTCTAAATCCACAAATAAAACTGACTCTGTCCTGTTATAAATTAAAGTACAGTAATCACCAAACATATTATAGATATAGACAGATAGATGATGTGATTCCAGGATCTGTACTGAGACCTCAAAAAGTCTTTAATATCTTTCATTGTTGTTCTCAATTCAAGCAGCCATTTATTTTATTTTTTAGGTGTTAAAATGTGCCAGTAGTGCACATCAGGTGTAACATGTTGTGACCTTCATCTTTGTTTAGAGGTAAGCATAAATGGATTCTGTTGAAGAAACAGCCCTACTGACACAGAGCTGACTGAGTCCATTACAGCTCGACACAAGAAATTCTACATGGTTTAATAAAATATCAAAGCGGGAGGTGCACTGCTTGTATGCTCAAGATTCCTTCTCTGAGACATGATGTGGACTGTATGTTTTCAGTGTTATTGATAAAAATAAATCTGAAGCAGCCTCACAGCGTTTAATTATTTAGATGCAGAATTCCATCACCCCTTTATAAAGACCAGTTCGAGTCAGCTTCTCTGTGGGTCACTATCTACTATCTGTTGTTGTACCTAGATTTACAAAAGAAATAAATCATTTTACTTTATTTCTATTATGAAACCATGACTCCAGTGAGGTCTCCTGGGTTTATTCACACTGAGGATTGAACCGTAAGAAAGCATTTAATCATCAAAATAGATTCAGAACTTCAGATTTTACACTTTCTTCCGTGTTTATTATCCCATAGCTATGGCCTGAATTGGTTCGTATGTCCTTTACGGACTGTGCTGTATTGTTTCGGCCTGTACGTGTTCTGATTCGTGCAGATCGGGAGCATCTCAAAGGAAATGGAATCAGTCGACCTCATGATTCCATTTACATTGAGGAGTAATGTTTCCATATTTGCTCCAGTGTTTTCACCATGAAGTGGCTGGATGAGGCTGAAGACCTGCAAACGCAGAATTAAATGCGACAAAATGAACAAAAGAAGAGATTCAAAATTATTTAAAAGTCCAAGAAAACAGAAAATATCCTATAATAAAGTCTGCAAACAGAAGTCCTGGGAGCCAGTTTGGGAAATGCCACTCACAAGAATAAAAGCAAGAAGGCTGGGCTGGTTGGCGTCTGCTTTTCGAACACATTAAAACAGATGCAATCACAAACAACACAAATGTTTTTACACATACTGTACGTAATCACATTGTTCTATTAGTGTAAACATCTCCTAGTATTCTTTCTTTTAATTATATTCCCGTCTATCAGACATAATCCCCAGCGCATCTTATTAGATCAGCTTCTTCATGTGTGTGTGTGTCCAACATCTAGTTTGTTTTTATTTTCATCCACGCAAATCATCAATCTAAGCAGGGTCCCACATGATATCAGGATAAATAACCTCTGAATGACGGCCAGCCTCAGAAATCCTCACTCTGTGTTGGGAATGCTGGATATGGATCATTAAATAGAGCGTTCACTGTGAATGCTAACGTTTCAACATGTGTTCTCGTCTGATTCAGTCACTTCAAAGGGATTCTGAACGTAGGGGTGAAAACCCTGCTATTCTTCCACTGGCCAGGTGATCATAGCTGAAACTGGAACGTAAACGTATCTGTATGCAGGGAAACTGATTTGCCAGCCCACAAAAGCCTAAGCTCCAAGAAATGTGTCTTTTTTAATATCCTTGATATGTACACAGAGGACTCATTGTCTTTTTTTTTTCGCACACCGCAGGCCCAGTTTCTGCAGTAAAATGTAATATTAGCTGCCCACCAGTCACCTACGCACAACTGGAATCGCTCTTTCCTGCCTTCTGTCTGTGCCTTTTGATTTTTGCTCAGTCCCTGTACCTCTGTAGCAACCCGGCATACCAGAGCTCGTTCCCTTTAGTGCCGGGGAGGGAGTGTTGCAGCACTTCACATGTCTCCAGCTCATAATGTACCTCAGTTCTGGGGAACTCGTACAGTGGTCAGTCCACCCAACACGCTGCAACATTAACCGATATGCTAATTCGCTCGAATTGTTTTAAAAGCACCGTTGCACTTCTAAAATATTCACCACACGCTCCTCTCACTTCACCGACGTTCGCTTTTTATTCATTCCGCAGACAGCGTGTCTCAAAATTGGGATACATTTGGATACAGAAACAGAGCACAATAAGGTCTGGTAGTTTTAATCAATTATTTATCCAATATTTTAATGATCAGAGTGCCTGGGGTGATCAAAGGCTGAGCTGGAGCTCCGCTGCCTTTGCTCGCTAAGACACCCCTCTGTACTTTGATGTGGTTCACCAACAAATGCACTTATCTTAAGCATAACTCTCTCTCTCTCAGGCTTGCATGTGAATGCTTTGAAAGTGCTAGTGGGAGAGGCGTGCATACTGAGAGGAGGTCACTGACCAATCCATACCGAGGAGTTGAAAAGAAACTCACACGCTCACACGGTCTCTCTCGCAGTCCGATGTTCTACTACTGTTTTGAATGTCATCTAAATATGAAACAAGCATACGGGTCACCTTCTCAGATCCCACATGTACATTATCATATATTTAATTGGTTGGCAAGGTCTCGTAACTTCAAGTGTGTGTCACGAGGTGCTGAATAAAACATTACTTGGAGAAGAAACAACTGCCTGACGGCCGCCTCCAGTGGGATTCTGCTTTAAGTGACCAGTCATTAGATGCAAATGAGTAAGTCGACAGACAGACCTGACAAAAGTCGGTGAGCTCCAGCGAGCAAAAAAATCAGGACTGATTAAAAAAAAAAAAACAACAACTTTTTTTTCTATATAATTTGCAATAATATAAGTAAGGTATGTTTTCCCAGAAATAAAAATGGTGTTTTTTGTTCCTAATTATCATTGCAATTTTAAGTGTGAGTACTACAAATGATCCCGCCATAATTAGGTGAGAAAAACACGATGGATTACAGAAAACAAGCAGCAGTCCAGAGACACTGGAGTCTCGATACACAGAGGTGTTTCAAAGACTGTATTGAGAAGGTGACTTTGGGGACTCCGTAGACCAGGACATCAGGTGAAAGTTCAAACCTTATGAAGGTCAGAGAGTCAGTTATAGCTGGACATTTAACCACATTTCTTCCTTGATTGGAGAGTTCAGTTTTCTGGATTCATAACAACACAAAGCAGGACAGTTCAGGGGGGCGTCGGTAAACAAACTCGGTCTTTTCCGCTCTTTGTTTGTCATCATTGCCCATATTATCTTCCTAAAGCTCATTAAAATATATTTCTTAAAAAACTGGTCACAGCAGAAGACATTTTAAATAAACACAACGCTGACATATCAGACCTTACAGAGTTCTGAAAACCAAGTTCCTTGTTTGCACATCAGACGCAAAGCAACACTGTAATTCATTAAATGTTGTTCTTGCTGTCCATCTGGGAACTCTAAGCAAATGTTTACTCTATTAGCTCTCTTTTGGTCTCCACCAACTCCTGCGGGAAATATCTGGCTGTTTAACTGCTGAATTTAATCACCCTGGTGCTACCTGTGTCTGTCTTCTGCCTGGCGGAGGTGACGTAATGGGTTTTATCAGCGGTTTGGTTTTGCTGCGAAACACATCTGTCTGTGGAGGTTCCTGGATGATGCGAGGTGAAAGGAAGCCAAAACAGTGAACTGGACTGCTCTGGACGCACTACTTTTCACACAGAATGTCCGGCCTGCTGCAGCTGAGACACATCAGGATGTGCAACCATCACACTTATGCAGCTGAAATAGTTTTTAATGAAGTTATGGGACGCCGTTATGTTTCATCTATCCCTCCATCCTCGCACTGCTTTCCCCAACTTAGATTTCACACACACACACGTATTCACACACACGCGCGCGTGCACGCACACACATGCTGTAACACCTGCAGGCTATTTAGAGTTACCAATTAACCTCAAACCAGTGATGTGCAGTAAGGTTCATAGCAGGTGATGCTCTGACGCTTTCACAGCCAGAAATCCAAATGCTGTAATGAACCCAGTAGAAGAGCAGGATTATTTGCCATTCCATTGCAGGAATTCACACTTCCACTGGTTAACCCATATCAGAACTCACTACAAATACATAAGTAAGCATTTGGAAAAAGAAGAAAGTTTATTTTGCATCGGCTCAGAAAAGTGCAGTGCTACAACTGCTGGTGTGTTAATGATACTGATTTCAATTTCCACCCAAGCATTGTCCACATGGTTTAGATAACAGACAGGAAGATCATGGACAGGTCACCAGGCTGCTACGGGGTAAACACAGAGAGACAGACAGTCACACACACTCACTGTCACACTCGTGCTTAAGTCACCTGTAGGAAAAACCAAAAGGAAAACATGAAAACTTCACATAGAGAAACTCTCCCCACCCTGGAATCAAACCGAAGACAGTCTCATTGTGAGGAAAGTGCTAATTTTGAGTTTTAATACTTAATATCTTTTTAAAATTCAACTCAGTCGTCCACCATGACTAAATGTTTTGTTTTTTTGGGGGAAAGCTTGTGCTGCATGGCTCGATTGCTCAGTCAGTGGCAACATCCCTTGGTGAACAATTATGGCAGGATAATCTGTTGACATGAACTTGTTTCCTGCTCATTGTTTTACCGTTCCACCCCAGCAGTCCTCTCTGCCCCTCTCCTGTCTAAGTGCCTCCTCACTGCCAGATTTCTTCTATTTTCTTTGCAAATAAAGTCACGTACTCAGATTATTATACACAGTACAAAGAAAACAAAATTGGTGATTAAAAATTAAATACTCTTATCTCTCTGTGAGTTATCTCAGTCCCCAGAGGGAGGATGCTATTTTGCAGGCTTGCGGGTGTCTTTTGTTCCCAATTTAGAAGCTTGTCGCTGTTTATTGTTAATTTTTGATGCTTGACTTGATATTCTGTTCACTTTCCGCACTGACATGCAGAGAAAACATCTTTATCAAAGTGTCAGTTGTATGGCTTGTGTTGTCAGGATGTCAGGTTTGCCCTATTCTTTACATTTCCGAGGAGAGGGTGTGTTCTCTGCAGCCCGGCTCGCCGGTGAGCCCACTGAGCGCGGAAGAGCGCCGTTCAAATCCTGTATCCGAGCAAGAAATCAATATGTATTCTTATTCTCAATTCCAGCCCTAAAAAAAGACTCGAAACTCCCAAATCTATGAGGTTGTCAATTATGAACTCTGACTGACTCTGAGACGACTGAACAAGTTCCCAGCAGTTTCTTTTGTTACATCCAAATGTGCATTTCCATTGTGAATCCTCTGCAGAATTACAGACGCTCAGCGATGTGAAATGACTGTTCTTCTGTCCTTGCAGGAGGCCTGTCAACTTGGCAAGATAACCTCTGTGAATGTAAGTCTCACAGTTTCTCTTTTGCTCCGTCTTGCATGTTCGTTCTCACGCCCGCTTCCAAAGCTCCACTTCTGCTTGATCCTTGAAAGTATTTTAAACAGAAAATGAGCCCAAGAATCCATGTGCTTGTAATCCAAACAACACACACACAAAAGAAGTAAACACATTGTTGCTTGATTATTGCACTCAAGTAACTGAAAACCACACTCGCCCTGTTTCACAATTTTAAAACTGCAGCAGAATAATTATTGCCTCTGTATAGTTACAATGTTGCCGTCTCCACTACCAAGCAACCCTGTTGCATTTTTCATGTGAGGTGCAGAGTTTTCTAAAGCTTTTATTTTATTGACGAGCCCTACCGCAGTGACCTAAACGACACAGTTACAAGTAGTAAATTTGCAAAGGCCATTATGATCATGCTGTTGTATGGCAGAAAACACCAGAAAGATGGATTCGCGTCTTATGAAGAGCAGAATGCTACTTGGTGCCATTGATCAGGGATTATCCTTACTGCAAGCTCTTGTATTTGCTTGAATTTCCTATAATGATGCTTTAGACTGTAATCTTTTAAAGCAGTGGAGATGGACAACGGTACGCCCACAAGAATGGACCGCTGACACCCGAGACAAATAAATCCATCAAGGACGCTTACTTTCACTTGACTTCACAGTTTCTCATTTGACCCTGTATGAATCACAGGTCTGGTTTAGATGAAAACCTGCACATCACTGTGCAACTGTGATTCAATTTGCGGACTGTCACTGAGGCAAGAAGCGAGAAGTGAATGGCACATGTGTTTTTGTTGCTCGAATCATTCAGTAAATATGTGGAGCTTGCATGTTCTCCCTTGTGCGTGCATAGGTTTCTTCCCGTATTTGTAAAAGACTTACTGTAAAATGTCACATTCTTCACTTTCAAGATTTCCAGCATTGAACTGACGTTGCCTCCACTCCACTAGGACTCTGCTTTGGTTTGACTTTTGAGGAGCCGCACAGGGTTTCAGCCAGCAGATGAGTCAATAACAGATGAGATCGATGAAAATTCGTCCGCTTTGTCAAAAAAAAATCAGCGATCACTCAGCCTACTCGCAAGCGTCACCTCCTTCTCGCGTGTTCCTGCTAACTCATCGCTGCACACGCAGAGGCAGCTATGAGAGGCTGCACTCAACCAGCGGAAAAATGAAATGTTTGTAAATGTTGCACAATCTCGACATCAACTTGAACGCAGGCATGTGGGACAGCATTTTTTTTTTTTTTTTTTTTTTTTTAGATCTTTCCAACGCTGTATTTTTCTCTCTCTCTCTCTAACATAAGACATGTGCGACATGACAAATCACCATCTCGGCTGAGCAGATTTATGCAGGTCTAGGTGTGCCCGCGAGCTGATCCTTATCTGAAACGGCAGAGCCAATCTCCCCTGATTCACTCCTAAGTGGTCCCTGTTTATCACTCAAAGTGAGCTGGTTGTCAGCAAAGTCCTCCTCTGAGCAGCAGCGGCTTCTTTGCTATTTCCAGAGAATTTTCGTCGGGCGGAAAGGTATACAGTGTGCAGTCGTAAAACGCAAAGAGTCGGAGTGTGTAAAAGGACGAGGTGGGAGCCACTTGGCCTCCTGTCCTTTATATCTAAATATAACAGAGTTCTAATCCAGTAACCCGCAGATCCGGCCCCATCTGGGCAGTTACCAGAGGGAGGGTTTGGGATTTTCTGGCTTGTTATATGGTAGAACTTGGCATGCGTGTCTCCTGTTCATTTTATCTCTGTGTACATACTTCTCAAGGCAATGTTTTATCTGGCTGAACGGGCTTTGTTTGGTCTTGATATCTCTTACCGCAGCTTGTCTTTGCTTTATGGATTTCTGGCAGCTTCTTTAAATAAGTGATAATGCTTAGCAAAACACTCACCTTGACTCTTTTAGCGAATGTTTGTTTCTGTTTGCCATGTTTGTCTTTAGGCGTCAATGTTTAACTCACATTAGAGAGCACAAGTTATTTTTTTTTTTCAAAGTTCATTAATTGCATTTAAGTATCATTAATATTTCAACTCTAAATCACTCAGAATGGTAAAAATCAAATTAGTGAATTCTCAACATCTGGCATCAACGTGAACGGCCTTGAATAAACAGCGGTGTAAAATGAAGACACTCCCTTATGCAAAATGATTATGTTCTAATTGTCACAGGCAGCTGTTTGTTCTAATAGATTCTGGATACCGTTGTTGGAGCAAGTTTCCAATAATTAGAATCATGTGGAGAGGAAGCATGCTTTTTTGTAGCGCTGCCAGCCTCCCGTAAGAGGGCTCTTTCTCTCGCTGGAACCTGGACTCTACTTTTGCAATGCGTCCTCCAGTAATTTGAGAAACAGCTGCCAACGCTGTTTGAGAACAAGTAGATATTTAGACTACTTGAAAGCGTGGGCAAACATGGCACGCGGAACTATACGATTTTGCCAACAAGGTATTCGTCTGCGTCTTAGAAAATGAATAAAATCATGAGAGGAGAGAGGAAAACATCCCGCGCTTGTGTAGAACTTTTAATATCTGTCATAGTCTGCCAGCAGAGCATGGCACACCACATGCAGTATAAACAAGATTAATTTTAAGGAGTGTTTTTATGTGGTTGAGACATTACCGCAGTGCATGCAGTGCGACAAATGCATTTCTCTCCCTGATTTTTCTAATAGAAACAGCGGCAACAAAAACCTTTGGTTTTGGAGTTGTTATTTCATACAGGAGTTGAACAGAGAGTGTGTGTATGTGTGTTATTTTGTTTTTGTTTTCTCCCCATTTCTCATCTGTCTTCTTCATACCAGCATTCACTCACACAAATACACACAGAGCTGTGGCCCCAGGATGTAGATGAATCAAGTAAATAGAATATTTAGCCGGCTGGTTCAACATCACAGCATTGAAAACCACTCAGTTGTGCTTTCAGGGTGCTAATTGTGTGGATTTAGGTTAGTCAACCCTCTCTGATAGTTGTTAAATGAAGCTTTTTGTGCACTTGCTTTTTGGCAGTTTGTCCTTCATTAGAGCCAGACTTTATTTTACTACTCTTTTTTTTTTTTCCTTTCTTTTTTTCCCCCTCCCCCCTCCCCCGCTCTTTTAGTTTTCTTCGGGTTTATCGAGGAACAATAAGTGCTTTATCTATGCACTGGAGTGGCGAAGGGAAAATATGTGAGCACAGCGACGTCACCTCCCCCTGAGCTTAAAGGAGCATGTGTTAATGATGTTTTTAATTCAGGACATGCATATTGCTTTTGTTGCTATAGCGATGCTGGAAATCAAGATAGTCATTTGTGCACCAGTTGTATTTGCTCTTGTAAAAGAAAGAAAAAAAAAAAAGGGGGAAAAAAATCTTATCAGTTTGAATAATGGGCTGAATAAAATTCCCAGCAATAACCAAAGCTGAGGACGTAATTATATTTTATGCGTTTTATGCCTCCATACAGTGTGATGCAGAATGATGTTACACGGGGAAGCATGTGGAGGTATAAATTCAAGCCGTGGTCTTTTTCACCGGCGTTCTGTTTTTTACCAGTTTCACCTCAAAGCTCAGTCAGATCTCTTCACTCCTCACTTCTCTCCTTTGTCTCTTCGTCAAACTGCAAAGGAGATGTTTTTTTTTTTTTAAATGAAAGGAAAAAAAATGAAAAGAAAAAGAAGAAGATGCCTACAAATTACCCAGTGTGCTCGACAATGTGGCTGTTTGTAACTGTGTGGCTTCCTCTTTGAAGAAACAGCAAACATGTTAGCAGGCGTCGCCACATCCAGGATGTATGTTGCTCTAAAAGGGAAGGCTGCAGCATAAACATCTGTAAAGCTCGCTCTCCTGTGATCCCGAAGACTTTACAAATCAAAGTCGCAGGCTCCATGCACACTTCCACTCCCTTTTTGTGTCTGAAACGGGCGAGAAAGAGATCTAGGACATAGTTCAACCTGATAATATCCGTCCCATCTATTATCGGGATGCGAATCAGGGAAGTTCCAATTACAAATGTCACAGTTACTTTATTATCTGAAAAGTAAATCACAGGACTCAACAGACCAGAAACATTTTTGGGTTATGAGGCCACCGTCTCAATTAGTCCCCGTAATGATAGGATGCGATTTAGACGTATTGTTCCGCTAACGCGGAGTGAGGATGATGGATGCAGTCGCGGGCGTGCAACACCAGGAAGGAATGTTTCCTTTAAACACCACCTCACTGTACTCATTAACTAATAAACAAACATTACTGTCACCCACTGAGGATTATGCTAATCAATTTTGTTTGTCATCGCTAATGCACAAGAATTCTCTCAAAGAACAGAAAGAACACCTCTAGGTGATGCTGTCTAACAGGATTTATCCTGCGTAGTTCTTACAACCGTGAGATGTTTATCCCAACAGCTGGAACATTTCCAGGAGTTCCTCACTACCACAGACGAAATTTACTAGCACGTCATATATTTGTAACCAGCGTCTGATTAAAGTCACAAACAGACATTAGGAGCGTCTTATCAGCTGCCTTTTTCTGCATAAAACATCACTGCAAGTCGTACTTAGCTGGGTTTATTACTGACTGCTGCGCCGACACGACATGGACATGAACTGGGATTCACATTCGGACTTTTCCCGATGCACCAGTTCAAGAAAAGCAGACAACAAATTAAAACAAACTGCACCCACAAATTCAAACAAATCTCATAAAGCTGCATTAATTATGTAAACATTTCTTTTAATGACCAATAAATGTATTTTTTCTGAAGAAAGCTGGGTTGAAGGGTCACACGCTTGCATCAATAAGTATGTTGCTGCATCAGTGTGGTGGATTCACTTAAGAAAAGATGAGAATAATAAACCTTTGCGCGCTGCTTTTTAACTATGTTGAGAGTTTTAGTTTCATATGCAAATAATTGAAGATATAATTATCTCCAGTTGTGTTATTTCACAATAATGTAAAGAACATTTTGATTGTAGTACTTGGATTATATTTTAAAAGATTCAATAGCAAGGCTTCTATGTATAAGATATTTAAGATTTGTTTTAATTGTTCCTCTGGAGAAAACTGGCTGTGAGTAAAATATTCATTTAAACTACAGCTCTTGCCCTGAAGAAGAATACGTTATCTGGAACAACGTATGACCACAAAGCACATAATGAATCTCCACACATGCTGAGGTTTGACCCAAGCTGAAAACTTCACAGGATTTTAAGAATCTGATGGAAAGTTTTGTCTTTAGAGTCAGAGAAGTAACTGACCACTTCATAAACTGTCTCTCATGATCCCTCAAACTGTTTTCAATCCATCGGCTCATTGCACGGCTGCCTTGTTGTATTGGATTTTTTCTCATAATTTAAAAAACAAAATTCCAGTAGATCTTTCCTTAACGTGAGCAACTGCATGTCTGTGTGTTTGCCGCAGACCCAGCGCCGCGTGACCTTCCATCTCCCAGACGGGTCCCAGGAGAGCTGCAGTGACAGCGGGCTGGGGGACCCCAAGGCAAACAGCGCAGCCAGCGCCACCCAGCCTCTTCCCCTCAGCTTCCCCCACGAGGAGTACTACGAGCAAACCTCGCCCAACAGCCGCACCGAGGGAGACGGAAACTCAGACCCCGAATCCAGTGAGTACCCAGTCCTGACAGCAGGCAAATATTTCATTTCATTATTATTTTTCTTTTTCATTGCGGTTTTTAAGGTTGACAGCGTCATTTACAAGTGGCCATCTGCGATTTGAGACCGCAAAATGATTTACTGGGATTACAGCTGTGATTGTGGTTGCAACAACACAGCCTTGCAAAACACTTAACAAGCGTCCCTTTACTGTCAGATAAGCGGGAACAGGCTGGTTACACATGAAATTATGTCTGCCGAACATGCTTCTGTGGAGAAATCATTCTGGAGACAAGTACAAGCACTTGATTGTACGAGAAGTCAACCAAGAAGAAAGCTTTCACGGCGCAGACAGAAATCGCCTCCTTTCCATATTTGACAGTTTCTTTGTGTTTAGATTAAATCAAAAACGGTTTCAGTCATTTCAGATATTCAAATAGATTGGTTTGATCAAAACAAGCAGCAGATCCGTCATAGAACTGCAGGATTAAGTCGAGGGTGTGCTTTGCACAACGGTGCCTTTATTATTGAAAATTAATTTTGTTAAGACTGCAGTTTTGTACCTCTAAAGTTGGAAAACCGTTCCGGAATTTCTGTCTTTTAATGATTCACAAGACAGCTGTCACAGCCTGGCTTACTGCCCAATGATTTCCTCCATAAAAAGCTTAATTGAACGAAGGGATGAACTCCTGCCTCTTGCTTTTTCAACACTTTGTTTTCAAACTTCTTGAGCTAAAATACAGAGTGTGGACTGTTCTTTTTGTTCTAGCGTGGGTACAGATCCTTCTCATGCTAGTTCTATTTCCAAAGTATATACTACACGAACAAGGCTGTTCTCATTTCCCTATCAACGTGTCCTTGTCATGAACCCAACCCTATTCAAGCGGCATATTGTCGTCTCGGCCAATCGGATGTTATTTTCTTCTGCGTCACTGCTGTAGCCATCGCTCACAAAAAAAAAAACAAAAAACAAGTGTGTTTTTTTTGTTTTGTTTTGTTTTGCTTGCCGTGGCTGGAGTCCACAGGACGGGGAAAAATAGATTGCTTTGCATACACCTACGTGGCGGCGTAGCCACTGTGTCACTGCTGTAAGTGAGACAACGTTTCCCGGTGCCTCCCCAGCAGCTGGGCTGACAGGTCCAAGGCTAGGGTGTCAGCGTGGGTGCGATCGCGAAAGCCTTTGTCAGACATTAGACAAAATGGGTGACATCCCGGCGATGGCTTACTGCTCATTAACATACAGGAGTCTGCCCCTTCCCTTTTTTCCTTCTTTGATTCCTCTTTTGTCTCTGCCTTTAATTTATAGCACAAAAGCATCTCTTTAATGTAATATTTACTAAACAGCTTGCTGTATTTTAATTTTTTTGTATATTTTACCACAAACTGCTCCATATTCCCTTTTCACACATGCGCCCATCTGCGCACACACACTCACACTAATGCCCACTTCTGATGATCAAACCGTTCCGTCCCCAGCTGTTCGCTTTAATGTATTCACCAGGGTGACAGCAGTGATTCATATATGTGATTCATTCACATACAGAAGCAATTGCTCATCAATTCATTAATATTCAGAGACATAAACATCTCATACTTCATAAACTTACTCAAATACTGCACTTATTACCTACTTTCCCTCTGGGGTAATATTTATTGAAGTGCATTAGTTTTAGATAGAGGGCCATGCTAATATAATAAATGCATGTGTACTTTTACAAATTGCGGCATTAAAAGTCGCACGAGGTTGACGGTAATATCACACGCTACGAGCTGGATATTAGAAAATCCATTTTAAGTTATTTGACCACGCTGTCCCTTGTAATCCTGTCTTGTCGCAGCGAAGCCCCGAATTATATTAAAGTGAATGTGTTTTTATCAGATAAAAACATCGCAACAACCTGGTCATTTTCAAGGGTAGTCTACACCTTATATGAAAAGCGATGAAATGACTCACTTTATAGCTCAGTGAAAGCCAAGAATTTAACTTTTGTGTTTAATATTTGCATCACTCTGTTAACTTATGTGAACTTCTTTTCATTTGCTCTAAGATTCCACTGAGTTACCACACACTGCCACTCGCACATCGTTTCAAGGCGAAGTAAAAGTCATTTGTCTCATCAGAGTCTATTTTCTCCCTCCAGAAGTTAAGCCAGGTAAACTTTGACTCCGTGCCACTACCGTCGAAAGAGAAAGAAGCATCCTGAGCACGCCGACGGTCTCAGAGATGAGTGCGTTGGTGACAGAGGGGGCCTAAGATGGATTAGATATGGTTTTATCAATGAGCACCAGGCTGGCATGGCGGCGGTAATCTCTTATCATGTCGTCTCAATTTGTAAAGCAGAAAGAACAAGGAAAAGAGGAAGGAGGAGAGAGGCGATGGAACGACTCCAAGTGCAGGAGGAGAACTCGAGCCGAGAGATAGGGAGATCCGAACGCCGGGGAGGGAATTCAGAAGTCAAAAGCGGTGGCGTTTGGTAAAGGTGGCTCGGCTCGGACCTGAATGTCAACTTGAACTGAATAATTGTCTTCGCCAAAGGCAAGCCATGTGGCCTTCTTATGACAATTAATTTCTCAACTCCTCTTTAAACCTGCATCTTTATTAGGCCACCCTCTCTTGAAATAAAGTTCATATGACATTTTATGTTTCTATTATTTATGAGTTAGGTGGCTGTTCGTTTTATGGGCTCTCGCCACCCCTTCCAGGCTTACTTCACCACCCTGCCATCCGTCTTACGCTGTCAGCTTCCCTGTCACACATTGTTTCAAAGGTTTGGATAGTTCCTCGTCTGTCTCCACAAATAGATTACACATTCTCAGCGGTTTCAAGTTGTATTTTCAATGCCGCGCAATGTGCCACTTCCCTTCGATAATTAGGATACACATCAGTGTTTCAGCTGACATTCTCCCTTATAGTGGCTCAGTGCTGTGAAATCCTTGGTTTCCGGCATAGATTTACTGAGGGCCGCCCTCTGAGCATCGACTGTGTCGGACATTTCCAGGAACCAAGCAGTGCACATTAGCTTTATGTGAAATTCTAAAAGTAGATAAAAATGTCTTTTTTTTTGACTCGTCTTGGCTTAGATTTTAGGTCCTGTGCTACTTTTGAGTCCTTTTTAATTGCACTTGTGGCAATAATAATAATAATAATAATAGTAGTTGTTCTGAATTTGCCTCCAGAGACTTGATGGTAATCGTCCTGTTGGAAACAATGTTAAGCTCCCAGACAAAGTGCAGCAAAGTGGGAGCAAATCCCCCGGTCCAAATCCTTCACATTTTTCAAACAATACACAATTTTGTTCCCTGGATGATTCGTAATACACTTATTTCTTTCTCCTGTTGTCGTGTTAGAGTTGAAGGATTTAGGCTCTGGTGCTTTTGCCCACTTACAAGCAGCTCACTGAAGGCAGTTCGGACGTAGGGCATTAGTCTCTGAAAGACATAAAAAAGCCCTGCGATAGGGAACTCTATCTTAATCTCTGGCATATGGCTTTCAAAATGACCAGCTTACACCTTGTCTGTCTAAGATCTAAATCTGCTATTAAAATAAGCCAATCCTTTTTAAATACTGCCAGTGTAATAAGATTATGCATATGGTGTATTATACATTTCCAGACCTTTTACAAGAGAGAATGGCTTCCTTCATATAATACATTTCATGCTTTATATATTTAGAATTTATTCCATTTTTGTGCATTTTTTGGTTGCGTTGTGTTTTATTGCACATTACACAATCCCTGATGCCAGCAGACGAATAATCTGATTAAAGGCTTGCAGAGTTCATGCTTTCGGCGGGTTACATTCTCAACTCTTTGATTTCTGTAGATCCAAAATTTTCATAATGGCTCTCAGACAGAGTTTCCAGTTGGCTGATTTACTACTGCCCTTTTCTTGTCTTTGGAAAAGGCCACTTGACTTGATCTAGTGTGCCAACCACGTTGGTACCACTTGAATTTTTAATACTTTTCTAACCTCTAGCTCTAGCTCAGTGTGTCTGGCCGACAATTCAGAGACTGGGCTCAGATTAGAATTCAGTCATGTGAAGACGATCTGCCAACAAATAAAAAAGATTTCATCACCAAAAGTTTGCCGAACGGAACTGGAACGCCGCGTAGCAAAGCGTTGCGCGTTATCGTTCAGATCAATAGTTTAGCACACCATTATACGACAGCAACAACGTTGTAGTGTTTCAGTACAGTTAACGGCATTAATTATTCATATGAGTCCAATCTAAGTTTCACTTTGAGGGTTCTCATATGCAATTAGAAGTAATGAATGTGCTTCTTAATTACATTCATTTGTGCAAATTTCCATTCCCTGTTGAATTTTTCTGTGGAAACATTGTGACACTGACCAATGGCATATCATTTGCAATGTGACTAAATCCATTCAGCATAGAACAATTAGCTGTAATTAGTGTTACAATGTCATCAGCGACCAGGGGGAAAGACTAAGCTGACATGCGAGGGAGAAGAGGACCCTTGTTCGGAGAGTTAAAAGTCCAATATTGTAGCAAGAGCCAGATAATTGGCTGACCACAGGTTACAAAGATGATGAACTGTTGTAAGACTGATGGGCTTTTTTTTTTCTTCTTCTTCTTTTTTTTTTTTTTAACTTTCGTATGTGCATGGTCGGCTGAGCATTCATTCTCTTTCATCGCAGTGCAACACTGAGTAGCTGCCAGTGCAACCTTTTACTGATGCCAGCCCATCTCATCATCTGCCGCTGACAAATGAGCAGCCTCGCTCGCGTAATTAAGAATCAAGTGCCTTGCTTAAGGGTACGTAGCTGGTGGTTGAAGTATGGGGAGGGAGTCGTTCTCATTCATTTCACGTCGTGACCTCACATATTGTCATGTTATCAGAGTTATTCTGGCAGCGGTGTGCATATTTAATTCATGCCGCACATAAAATGGTAATGCAGCCGATTCCTTTTTCTCACAGCTATCCCACGACGTGCAAGACAACTTCTTCAAACTCTCTCTTTTTTTCACATCATTTGCACCAGTTTGCTTTCTGCTATATATTCCCCCTCATATAAATAAATAAAAGCCTTTGTGCCTTTAGGCTCCCAGAACTTTTTACAGCTGCCCCAGTGGGCCTGCAACCGAGCTAAATGAAGCAACAGTGAATATTAACCTACATAGATTGGACCTTTCCTTTTAAGATTATTTTAGACACCCCCCCCCCCCCCCCCCCCCCACCCCACCCCCATGCCCCCCCCTTATTTTATTTTATTTTATTTTTTATTTTTTTTGACCGCCGGGGGAGTAAGCTGGGGATTTAAATGGACTCATCTGTATCCTCCTCAACCGACTGGGATTTGGTGGAAGTGCTCAGTTCTCAGAGGTGAGGTGGAGGGGAACCCTCGTTTTATCTGGTTCAAATGCCACACCAGTTGTCTTGGAGAGAGAGACGAGCTATTGATCTGCAGGAGTCAACTCAGCTCGCAGAAATCTCTCCTCACTCTCCTTCAAACAACTGAAAAGTGTCATGTTAGAAACCCTCTCCCCCGCAGTATTAGGACTTCGACTTTGTTGTCCTGCCAAAGTCTTTCTGTGAAGTTGAGACGATGAGAGCTTTTAGACGCAATTATGTACGTCAGATCGGGACGGGACTGAAACGCTGAGAGACGATTTGGGGACAAGCGTCGCATGACAATAATCTTTCAGCGTCAGTCCTTTTCAAATCTCTGTCGTTGCTTGATTAGTGCAACAGCAAGTGCATTTATTGGACATTTTCTAGATTTATACAAAGCTGAGAGGTGAAAATTATCTTGAGCATCCATCCAACCAAATGTAATAGGTGCTGGAGCCAATCCCAGATGACGATGAAGGAAGGCAGGTTACCAGTCCATCACAGGGTTAACACAGCGAGACAGACAACCATGCACACTCACATCTGTAGACCTGTTGAAAGTCAACAGTTAATACTATACAACTATGGAACGGACGAATAAACAGCCACGTTGTCAGTGTTTGTGGTGTTCATCCATCTATAGGCTGCCACTTCAAATTCAGTCAGCAGCACCGTGACTCCAGTGGGTTCTTCAAAGGCCCGAAGTATTAAAATCGGCATTCCTAAGTTCTTATGTTCGGTAAGTCTTGTGCATCATTTGGAAAGGGATCGATAGCTGCCAAGTCTGATCGTATCTCTGGACAATATATTCTGAACTCAGCACGGCCAGACAGAGACTTCAAACAGGGATAGAGGCTCAAAGGCCCCGGCCAGCAATTCACTTTGTTCCATTTCACTGACTCTGTGATTCCTAAACTAGAAAATGGCTCCGACTGCATATTAACCCTGTGAAGCGTTTGGCCGGAGAGATGTGAACAGGTTGAGTTCCCCCTTGCATATAGCTGATTTGATCTCAGATATGTCAAGCATGAATCATCTACAAACTACAAACAATTCTGAAATGAAAAAAATTAGAAGGCAAGTCATTGGATGCCAATGGTGTGTTGGGAATATGGTACAAAAAAAAAACTGTAAATGAAATACCTCTGTTTCCTTTTAATTTTCATCTAATTGAAACGGAACAGCCTTAAAGCCTCATGTCAGAGCGCCTAAAATAATACGTCATTTCAACCTTGAAACTTTGGAGAGACTGCACCACAGATCTGGACCGCTCCACCCCCACCCCCACCCCGACCCCCCACCCTTGACAGTGTGGCGACATGAGGATACACCTGGCTGGAAAAGCCGAAACTTTCACTCTCTTCAGAGGCAGCAGGAAAACATGGAAGCCATAAAATATAAATGCACTAATGTTTTATTCAAGATCATTTGTTATAGATAGTCTTTACTAAAATCCCAATCCTTTTTTTATTTTTAGCTGCAGAGCTTGAGCCAGCATTAACATATTTGTCTGCTACACACACACACACACACACACACACACACACACACACACACACACACACACACACAGACTGCATTATGGATATGTCCCATTTCATCTACATTGTCTTGGCAACACGCACTGATGACACATCTATATATTTGAAATGAGGAGGCTTTTCTCTTTGCTGTTCACTCGGTGAGGAACGGTAACATCTGTGAATATGAAATGCACAAACACAAAATTTCCTCATTTGGGATTTTATGTTTGTCTGTAAATTCTGCTGTGATCTTAGAGGTCAGGCTGCGCAGTATTTCAATACAGTCATTCCGCTTTTGTTCGGAGGGGTTGTATTTCAATATAACCAATGATATGGTTTATTGTTAACAACTGCATTAGTGAGGCAAAGATGGGGTGAGAGGAAGTGCATCTCTCTCGCTCCCCCTCCTCTCCCCACTTACTCTTGTCTTCTTTCCCTTCCTTCCTTTAAAATATCGCGCCACGGACACATTAGAATGCATGGTCTCATCCCTTTCTCATTTTTCACATACAGTCGGTCTCAAGGATAAGGATGGCCTCTACTCAGAAGGACTTATTGACCAAAATAACTGTGCATCAATATGTCTCCTGAAGGCTGAGCAGACCACAGCATCACAGGGGTTGTATTTTCACCGACTCTCTCAGCCTTTAATGTTATTGACCTGGGTTGTCCTGATATGCTGCAGCACAGCGTGTCAGAGCAGAAGCATATGGCGAAGCCATCTTAAAGCTTCATTGTCCTAAAAAGGAGCACAATCATTAATGTATCAGGGCAGGCCGAACGCTACGAATTTGCTGACAGATGAGAAAGAGCAACATAAACAAGAGAGATTTGCTTAGAGAACGGCGCTCTGTGACCAATCGGAAATTATATTGCTGCTTTTCTCTGCCTGATTTTCCAATAACAAAACACTACGAGATAAACTGCAGATTTGATGAGATTCAATTTACAGTGATGGCTGCGGCATTGCTGCAATGACATCAATGATATGATGACAGACGGCTACAACTATGATGCCATCTGTCCATATTTCACATATTAGCATATTTCAGTTAAAATGTGTCATTCACAAGAAATGTAATATTTTCCCGTGAAATCATTAATTTCACAAGCACAGGCATAAAATCGCAATAAATCTCATGCATAACAGTCCGCACACATACACACGCTCTTGAATCCTGATGAAGTTACCAGCAGTTAAATCAATCGGTTGAAATATTATAAAGTATGCAGGTTGCAGTCGCTTTTTAATCTGCATCCGTAGTTACTACTGTCACTTAATCCGAGTGTTGAATGTGCAAGCATGAAGAGGATTACTCCTGCTGTGCTGTATAGGGTCCTATCCCCAATCGATCAATGTATAAAGTGACTGGTTGATGAATTAGTATTCATGAACAAATGGATCACTTTAGAAACCGCTCTCTTGGTTGGTAATGCTGACAAATGGAGTGGGAGTGTGGCGAGAAAAGGAAGGGGGAGCTGTGGTGCGTGAGTGCAGAAAGAAAGATAGGAAGAAATAAAGGAAGGAAGCAGGAAGAGATTGAGGTTTTTAAAATGAGACACGCTGAGGGAGGAGATCTTCAGGTAGGCCCTCCAGGACATGTTCGGCCTAACGGAAAATGACAGAGGGCTTTGGAGAGGGCTTGACACTGAACACATAAACCCGACCGCTGTGCGCCCTCCTCGGCAAGAAAGCTGCGGCGTTCGTCACATTCAAGGCGGTCAAGCCTGTGCTGCAGTTCCGCCCGGGCTCTTTGCGAGGCATCTGCGGGGACCTCAAGGCGATGTGGCGCTCGTGAGGTCAGTCAGCTGTCTGCCAATCCATGCATGCAGAAGCAGACCTGGTGCTCAAAATCCTTGCCAAAGGCTGTAGCAAGACGGCAGATAGACTGTGTCCCTTTGTCCCCATTTCCCCCAGACACCTGCGTGATTGCATTGATTTGTCCCAGTTCCATTCAGCCAGGGGTCCCGCCGGATTTCAAGTGTCAAACATCTGTCATACCGTGACTCCCTGATGCTAACTAATTCAGAGCTCTTACGAGAGCAACGTTTTTCCCCCGATTGACTGCGAACGTGCCACATGGAACAAGGACAAAAACATCGCACACTTCCAGGGAGTTTGTAAAAAATTCATTATGTGGAATGTGATGATATTACATATTTTCAATGATGTAATTAATGTAAACCTGAAACAAGAAAGCTAAAAAATAAAAACCACGGCGTGGAACTTATATATTTTTTTCTTTAAAACTTTAGTTATTTTCCTTACTGCTCTCTCAGCATCTAAAATATTTATGGTCTCTTCCATGAGAATATAGTGGCTGATGCTGTCTTTACAAACACAAATCTGAGTCCTTTGGATGTAACCCTCAGTTTTCATTTGAGATAGAATAAAAAGAGGGGGAGAAAAAAAAAAAAGGAGGAGTGAGTCAAAGACACACAGTGTTAGGCAGAGTGAGTTCAGAGTGTTAGCAGAAAATAGACTGAAACATCTCCCGAAGCCAGTTACAGGCACCAGCGGCAGCAGTGTCTTTGTTATGATAAAATCAGGGACCTCAGTGAACGTGCTCTTGATTCTGCAGTTGGCTTAACTCGGCAGGTCACCGAGGGGAGGCAGATGTTGTCTCGAGGCATGTCCCGCTACCTTTCTGAGGGCTCCGGCTGGTGTTGCTTAGCTTACAGGTGCAGAGGGGACGGTGGACGAGCGGCTGGGGGAGCGCTGAGCTCGAGCTTGTTCGCCCCGGGCCAGCACTGGGGCTGCTGGAATGAGCAGACATGCTCATTTTGATCCACTGAGGTATAATAATTGATGATCAGCCCTGCTGTCGCATCTGGGGGTCACTGGGCCGTGCTATAATACAGCCCTAATGCGACACATGGCGGTGTGGACAGAGGTGCCACGGGGTCTCACGCTGACTTCCATTTCATGTGGTATAAAGAACAATCGAGGGAATACAAATCCATATAACACGGAATAGAAATTCTTCTCTTGTACCAATTTTTTTTCTTATAAATGTTGAATGTACAGCTGAGTTTTGCCCTGCAGGAAGTGCGATCGCAATCTTTTTTTTTTTCTTTCCAAAGTTGACCATTCAAACTTATTAAAGAAAAATAGTGAAGAAAGGAAAGAGTAGTAAAAGGAAAAAGAAACAGATGCTAAACATGCTCCACATATTAAAGCAAAATACCTCTCAGACCACACATGTACGGTATTTTCCTCCTGGCTAAAGGAACTAAATGTTTCCTAATTGTTCATTTTAATGAATCTGTTGAGAATTGCAGAAAAAGGTTTCAAAGGATGGCAGAAGTAAAATCCACTCCTTTTTGAAGTCCAACTTCTTCATACTTTAAGCCTAAACCCTGACCTACTTTCCCTCTTCTTCGGTGTATTTGTGCTTGTTCTACTTAAAAAAAAAAAAAAAAAAAAAAAAAAAAAAAAATCATTTGGTGTTTGGTTACTTGATTAATCACAATTTTCTTCTCTGAGGCAGAGTACGGTACACGTGGATGTTTCACTCGCAAGGCATAAAAAAGCACATACATACAAATTCACCTTGATCTGCATGTAGCTTTAAAAGCCTCCCACGTCGCACCACCGAGTTAAGAACCGCGAGGTCAAGCACAAAGCACCACCACTGACAACCTGAGGGTCTTTGAAACTCTCCATCGCAGATCTTTCTTCAGAGTGGATCTCCTGCTGCAGGAGATCAAACACAAACACAGCAGCCCAACAGAGGAGCGATCCTAAAGTCAAGCCAAAAAAAAAAGCCTCTCAGGGTTTTTCAAAAGTCAGGTTTCACCTTATGTCACTGCTTTTTTTTTTTTCAAAAAAAAAAAAAAAAAAGAATTACCATGAAACACTTACAAAGTTGCAGTTTCGGTCTCAGTCTCTAAAAAAGATCAATAGCCTGTCATTATCATAGCTACGCTGAACAAAAATTAAACCGCAGAGTCGCTTTGTGTGTTCGAAAGAAAGAGCTTTGTTCCATGTTTGCTGTCGGTGTTGATCGCCAGTGATCCGATCACATTTTAATCACAGTATTCAGCCTAATCGATTTCAGTTTACCACAGATTGTGCTGAGTGAAATATTGTTCTTTTCTTTTTTTTTCCATCAGTAGCAATTACCCAACAATGGGAGCTTGATATCACAGTGTATTAGGAGGCCGGGTGTTTGTGGAATTCTGTGTTTGGGTTACTTGTTTGCAGCTGCCAGAATCTGAATACAGCAGGCGTGCATACACACTCGCATGTGCCGCAGACACACACGCCTGCCTGCTCCAGAGCAGGCATTCATTTACTTTATTTTATTTATACACCCACATGTCCAGCGCTCACCGTGGGGAGATGCAGAAAAAGAAAAAGACAATCACACACAAATGTGGTGAATGGATGTGTTTCCTGGTGTTGTTTCGCCGATCGCTCGGGGCAGTTGACTTACTTCTCTGTGTTCTGTCCTCACGGTTCAAGACAGACAAATATCAACAATAGGTATGAACTCCATCGCTTCATCCTGACTTTTTTTTATATCCGTTATATTCTGTGTTGTGTAATTTTTTTTTTTTTTTTCTTCCAAGACTACATAACTTTCCAAAAGGAAGACTGTTGTGGTTCTTTATCATCTGCAGTGAAGCATAACAATTATTATCGCCATGTTGTAAATGATTAATATTCATTTTTTCCCAAAGTGAAAATTGTGCATAGTTTCACAAAACCCCGGCAAAAATCCATCTGTCTTACCTTGGGAGCATCTGCCATTGCTTACAGGGCCGTCCACCTCACGAGTCACAGGGACTTAGCGACATCTGTCCCAACAGATAGAGAATGGGGATAGGGCCATCCATTCTGTTAACGCTCCACTGAACTCTGTGTTATGTTCACCATAATTTGCTTTTGGTTGCTGCTGCATCCCGGAATATTGCTTTGCAGCGGCTCAGACAAAGTCGGCTGGTTGTAATGTGTCCCTTTTCGGCCATTCTGCGAGCAGATAATTTGATAAACCTCCAGACGTAATGGCTATGCTGCATCCTGATAAATGTGGGTAATATGACAGGGGACAGAGGATTTCCCTAACAATTTCTGAAGAGAAGTTTGGCTATTAGGATGATTTGATATTTTCCGGAGAGAGTACATTTGATCTGAGGAGAATGTATTTTGTTGGCATGCAAAGTAACACTGCATGACCCTTTTTTTTTTTTTTTTTTTTTTTTTCGTTACGGGAATGGATGCTCGCATCGCCTGTTTTGTTTCTAGGTTCATTTACGAACGTGGACGTCGATGTTGTTTTGGGATTTGTTGAAGCAAGATAACTTTATAAATGGTTTGTGTATTTTCTGACACCAAACACATTTCCAAGAGAGAAAAAAGTATGTCTGTATAAGTTTGAGTTACTTACATTTGCTGTTTTTTGTACCATATGCTTCCATTTTCTAAAGGAAACACATATTATTCATAATACCTTTTGATATATTCCTAAAAACTCAAGCCTGAAAAAAAAAATAGTTAGTGAAACTGACCACACAGTGACCCAAAAGCTCTCTCCGGTCCTCTATCGCTGGTGCTTTCTCTCAATCTTCCGAGGCGCCACGCGTCAGCTATTCCTCGTATGGTAAAATATGCAATCTGTGCCTGCCAGTCTATGAGCGAGTTTTGGGTTAATCCTCATGAATACGTGACTTTGTCTGCATGAATAAATAAAAACCTGCTCACTGGGTAATTGAGGTGCAGCGCCACTAACAAACGAGGACACAATTTGTAAATGGGATTTTTTTTTTCTCTCTCTCTCTCGCCTCTGATCTAGACCCGCAGTGATTTATATCACATGCGAGCACTTACTAAAATCATATTGATTCAATATATAAAGAAGATGTGACAATGGAACATTCAAGTTTCCCCTCAGGACTGTGGAAAAGTTGTATTATGTCTGTTTTCATTTGAATAATTTATGTCAATTTTGCCGTAGCTCAAGGGCAAAAATGCCACAAAACATTGATGGCTAATTGTGTGCAAGTTGGGAAAAAAAAAAATTCAAATAAGCTATGAGTTGCAATTGCAATTGCAAAAGTCTATATGAATGGTTGACAGAAGCAGAAACTCTATGGGGCTTTTACAGCGTAATTTTGAGAACAGGAAAAAAAAAAAAAAAACAGCCATATATACACTCGCAGAGAGAGAAAGAGACGAACTCAAGAGCACAACAATTTCATCATTACTGGCTCAGAAAGTGTCCCATTTTGTATTTAAAGTGGTCCCAATTATGGCCAATTTGATGTTGTGTGCATAAAGGATTCCATATGTTGATCCCTTTTTATCAACAAAAATGCTGCCTGTCTGAAGAGGGGTTTTTGTGATCGGGCACTTTGTAATTTCCCACAGCAGCACCTCTGGTAATTGAGCCAAAAGCTCAAAAGGGTTTCAACATGTCACCAAAGCCACCAGCAGCCAGGTTATGTAAACAATTAGAGATAAGTGCAGTGTTGGCAAATTTGTGGTCATTATCAGACCCTCGCAGCAATTTTGTTAAACACGGAGCATCACGGTTTAGAGCCTGTTGCATTGTAAGTTTAAATTTGAACAGTTAATATAATTTCAGACTGTTTTAATGTATGTTTGCTGATGGAGAAACAGAAGTAAATTACAGACTTTTTCTCAAACGTTACTATGTTATTGGTAAATGTTCTCTCCTGGACCACAGGAATCATTTGGACGTTGTTCTTGGAGTTCACATCCTCATCTACAGTTGATTTTTATGTAACAAAGTGGATGTTTCTTCACCGATATTTCGTGGGTATTGTTAATGGCAAACTTAATTTAATTTTTGTTTGCTGCAAGGAAAAGATATCCAAGGCTCAGTGTATTAATCATTGATTTGCTAGGACTAAAAAACACATCTGAAGTTTGTAACAGTTCTCTGAAGTTAAGCGAGAAAAAATACACTGACAATTTTTCATTCTGTGCTCCAGTTATAAGAATTTCTCTTCTTTTCAGTGACTATTAGCCTCATGTTATCCAACACTAGCATGCAGTGGGCAGATATTCGTCTCTCTGCTGTGGACTGGTGACCTGTTCAGGGCGCAGCCTGCTTTTCCACATAGCCAGGTGTTGTAACCAAATCCAAATACAGTGTTTTCATATCTCAATCCATACAATGGACCTAACTGTATTCTGAAATCATAGATATAAAAGTGAGTTTGGGAAATTAAGTTGGGAAAACTTGCAGCCTTTGGTGCTCCTGAGAATCATCAACTTAAAAGCTTCACTTAACATTCTCGTTTCCCTCTGCAGGCTTTCATAAAACAAAAGTAACAATCGAGTTAGAGGAGTGTGGCCTATTAGAATATCAAAACATCCATCAGATAAACATTGGGCTGATGGAAAAGGTCACTGGAGTTTTACCCTCCACAGGTTCCCTTTGCCTCAATGAATAACAGGCTTCATTCTCTAAATTGGCTGCATTTGTGTGGGACGGTTTAAAATTGATGAGGCCGCTTTTAATAGTAACTGATCATTCTGTGGGCTGCAACTAACTACTCTGTCCTGACTACATAATGACCACAAATGTGCAGCCTTTGGAGGACACTGCCAGTTTTCCTTAAAGGGATCCAACCTTTCTTATAAATAGGTTTTTAATTCCTTAAAATCACAGTTAGATCAAATCAGTTCAAAAACCAGGATAACTGGATTCCATAATAAACTGTTACAGTTTCCATACTAGGTTTTGTACTTTTTTTTTCTTTAATTTTGATATACTTCTTTGTTAATATTTCTGTTTTAATGATTGTGAAGTCCAGCTTGTGATTGTCTGGCAGCTGACAGAAGCAATCAGCTCCATTAACACCAGAAGAAGCGACTTGTTCGGTTCCAAGTGTGATAATGGGGCGACGATTTGAGTAGCATCTACTGTAACGGCAAAAATACACAACTATTATGACACTTAGCTCACAAGATATGATGACAGAGAATGCCCTGGGAATGAGATAATCAAACTCAGATAGGGCAACTCCAGCTTTTAGACCATCATTTACCACCAAAGTACGCTTCTCTGTTGTTCGATATCCCACCAAAGCAAGCCTGGAGAAGTGCATTGATTTCAGCGGGGTCCTCTTTGCCAGTCCTGCCCCTCACGCCTGGTGCTTGACCCACTTATTTTCTCATCTTTCCCTGTTTTCTCATGAGAGTTATGCTTGCACGCTGCTTTCCCATTACAGCGTGAGTGGATGCAGGCCAAGTATGATTGCATTGCATAGTCTGTCTTCTGCTCTCGCTCCCCCTCTCTCTCTCTCTCTCTCTTCCTTTCTTTCTCCGTCTATGACTCACCCAAACACACACACATACACCGTCTACCTGAATGAGTTAGGTGATACGAGCTCGCTCGGCGGAATAAATCACCAGACAAATTGACATATACGCCACAAGAGAGACCGTCTTTAAAGGAGTCGTTGAACACTGCATGTACTGTAAGGATTTCGCCCATGATGGATATTGACAAAGCGCCGTGTTTAAACCGAGGGTTCATACCGGCCGGGTAATTTCACACAATATCACTGACCATAAGGTGTCAGGCACCCGCTGTCCTTTCCTTTCTGTTTCAGGAACTTATTCTTTAAATGCCCACAAAGTGTAGCCAGAAAATAATCATATTCAGTTCATGTTTTTAAGGCTTTATAACAAGCCTGAAAGGAGCAGAGAATCCTCCTTAGCAGAGTTTTGAAACAAGCCTCCCCCTATCCTTAACCCCATGCAAGAGAGACATGCTGTTAATGTGCTGGTTTCCACCGACTCCCCCTCGCACATACAAATGATTTACACTGCTCTCGGCATTAATTTGTCCTAAAACCCAACCTCCGTGGACCTGAATGACACCTGCAAATTAACAGATGTGGCCACTGGAGAGCGGCGGCAGCAGCAGGTGTTGCTAATATCTGCAGCGCTAAAGAGTTGTGAAAGATGTGAAACAGTCACCATTTCGCTGGCTTCAGGAAAATCTCGGCCAAGAGATGCTTGGTGTAACAATGGAGGAGGCAAAATGGAGACCGATGGTCTGCTGGGGCGACTCCTGAAGGTAACAGTGGAAAGTTGTTAATATTAACACTGGTTTTCACACAAGTCATCGGCTGAAGGTCCTATGTAAAATCCATCTGAATGCCTGAACTGCTTCTACCTGCCGTGTTTAGCAGAGCTAACAAGGTGTTTCCACTCTGCGCACGCACACACACACACACACACACACACACACACACACACACACACACACACAGAAACCCAAACAAACAAACAAACAGAAAAGCACTTTCAATCTAATTTGACCCAGTGTGAAGCTTTAGCTGCATTGTTGTGGAGTCCCACAGTCTGCCCGAGGCGGGCTCACGTATATCGCTGGAAGTCAGAGCACTCCTCTGCGCTGCACCGTTTTGGGGATTCGGTTTGGTGAAAAGAAAAGCCTGAGATCTTTAGTAGGTACATCTAGGACCACAACGACTTCTAGACATTTTGTTGATCTCGTGTAATCTCATAACCCACTGAAGAAGGTTCTATTTCACCTGATGGGTAAACTCATGTAACATGCACAACGAGCCGTTAAAATTGTATTATAGTAAGCCTATTATTTGGATTGTAGGAATTTAAAAAAATATTCTGAAATATTGAAATAAAATAACAATATACATTTTACAGCTCCATTATACCATGTCAAATTTTGTCAAAGACAGTTGTTATTGTTCATTGGTTTGACAGGTGCTTTGTTTTTTTTTTTTTTTGGATAGTTGCTAAAAGAAGAGGGCAGAAAAGGTAGAGGAAGAGTTTAAGGCTGGAGTTTAGGTTTCTTTGGAAGACTGTATAATATTTCTTATTAGGGTTGAAAGCAGGCTTGAGGCAGGTCTGTGGAGATTCTCCCTTCCTCCCCGGATTATCATTTTTAAGCAGCTTCCTTGGGCGCATCCAGAATGAGCATTATAAAAGCCAGGCTTTGAAAAAAAAAAAAAAAAAAACAGACCTTACCAATTTAGTTATTTCACCAATTTACCTCCTTTAATATGATTTGTGAAAATTGCTGCTCACAGTCAACCAAGTAAGTTTGAGCTCATTTACCCTAAAAGCAGAAGCACCTGTGAGCTGCAGCCTGTTGTGTGACTGTGAGACGACGACTGTACCTTTAACCTGTTCGGCTTTCAGCGGAGTGGCTCAGAGAAGAATCAGTCATCGCAGTACCATGGGGAAAATCCATCTCTTTCATTATTTTTTTTCTGCTTTAATTATGAGGGAATAATGATGTCCAATCTAACAGCAACGCAATAAAGTGAGAGCGGCTCATGTGCACCTTCGTTGATAAAAGCAGCCTGGTGTGGAGATCGTGGGGAAGATTTCTCTATTTTTGAACAGTGTTGATATCTCTCTGGATTCCACTGCAAATATCACGGAAACAACACAGTTTATTTTATTTTTTTTTTTTTTTGGGATTTAGGCCAAAGGAGGTTTGCAAATCCTGTAGAGCAAGTTTCATGTTTATATTGAAACCGATGGTTACATTACAATTCAGTTTAAGTATTGATCTTCGGTCCCACTGCATGGAGCAGTTTTCAAGCCAGTGTCCTGCGGTGAAGACAGAGCACATTGTTATTTGGTGGGAAATCTGAACTTCCTCAGGTACTGACTGTGTGATTTTGCCTTCACAGCATTTGCATTTTTCAACACAGGGTGGATTTGAGCAAAGACTGTGATTGCTCTCTTTGCTAGTTAAATGTTTAAAGAAGACATGCAATTTGAATCGCTGCAGAGCTCATCAATATGAAATTGGACTAGTGGAGGGAAACAAAATGTAAGGAGGCAGCCCGGCAGCCGGTGCGCCCAGATCTACACTCCATACTCCATTATCCACCACAGAAAAACAGAGAAAAAGAAATCCTCGGGCTACTCTACCTTTTCAGGGTCTTTCTTCATATCAACGGTATATAGTCCTACAAGACATTTCAGACTATCTGCAGTTTAAATCTGGCACAAAAATGGAATAGCTTTTAGGGGACAGAATAAATGATTTATATTTCATGCATATTTGAAAACATATGCAAAGGATCAGTTATTGATTCATCAAAACCAAAAGAAAAGATGCTTTGAAAACCTATTGATCATGAATTGCGGTGTTTTACTCGATCTTATTTCCACATTTACAGTGGGATAATGCTTTGGAACAACAAGGATAAACAGATAAATGGGGCTGTTAACTAGCATTAAGTATTCAAAATCCATCTGGGGAAAAGCCTCACTGGGGGTCTGAGCTTGTTATCTGTCACTCAAAAAATGATCCAATAGCATTCATAATTCTTCTAAAGCCCACCCGTCGTCTTCTGCCCCCAAATCCTGCTGTGTTTGAAGATGTGTCGGCAGCGGCAAATTATTAAATTGTGTTTTTCACTCTCAAGGGTTGTCAGCCGCCATGTAACAAACAGAATTTCCCAATATAATTATGATTACTAGAGGGAAGGTGAAAGAGAAGAGCTGAGCTGGTAAACAGGGATCCTCCCTGCAAACGGTGCGACTGAAAAGCCTGAGTCCCATTAGCTACGTAGCTCTTACTCTTTAATGTCGAGCCGGGTCTGAATTCCACTCCAGCACTGTCCTAACACAAATTTTGCTCAACAGAATGAAATAATTTGTATGGAGAGACAGTCAAGAGTTCAATAGACTTTCTGTCATCGACTCCTTCGGCTGATAAAATGCACGAGGCAGCAGGGCGAAAGGGAGCCATTTGCAGAGTTGACAGATTCCATCATGGATGACTTTAGCATACCTGAGAGCTGCTCTTTCCCTGCCTTCTGCGTGCCCTCTGCAAGCAGTAGGGGTGATGAATCAGGCTTTATGGGCCTTCAGAATGCCGGCAAGGCCAATCTGTGCGAATGGTTGTTAAAATCTGACATAACTTGACCAGGCCCTTTTAACAAGCTCCAAGCCATAGTACACCCACAGTCCAGGCACATTTGTATCACTCTCTAATATCCTTTGCCCTCATAAGCTGTTCGCAGGGTTCCTGAATAACAAACTTGGCAGCCGCGATAAGTTATAATGGAAAACAAATATTTCTCCTTGCAGTTGTGTTCATGATCCGGCCTGTCTTGCTCTATGACTTTTCACTGCTGCTTGCAGTGAAGGAGGAACAAGAGCTTCTGATCTCGGGCTCAGTTTTGGGAGTTCTGCTAAAACCACTGTCGAGTTCAGGAACTGTCAGCCAGTGCACTGAATTCAATTCTTCGTTCTAATAAAAGCCTACTAGGAAAAAAAAAAAAGCAGAAAGTGGAGTTGGAAGCAGAAAATATGATCAAATTACTCTTCATATTGTCCCCGGACTTTTCATACTGTTACAGGAGGAAGAAATAATGCAGTAACACGTTTTTTTCATTATTATCCAAAGCCGTTGAGTTGTTTCTCTTTTATTATGGTTTCCCCTCAATCTCCAGCAAAACTTTACAGGCAAGCAGAATGCACTAAACACATACACACACAGCGCAGTCATGAAGCCGGTAAAATTAAAAATCTGAATCACGTTCACTTCATTAGGTGATTTCTTTATCTCTACAGTAAACATGAGGGATAACAGTAGATATAACGTTGCGCTGTGTACCACAGGACATCGGAGTTCTTTGTCCGGCTGCAGTCCGGCTCACTGACGCCTGATCCCCACTCCTTTCTCCAGTCACTGTTTGCTGTTACAGTGACCAGTTTTTTGCCACAATACCACATTGAGAAACTCTTGTACCTGTAAAAGCCACTTAATTTTTTTTGCCTTTTATATACCCATCGTGTTACCTTGACAACAGACTTGGCTAATCCATAGTGCGAAGGAGCCTGCTGGGCGGCAGAAAAGGCCAGATTGACGCACGAAATGGTAATATCACCTGGACTTTGGCGTCTGATGTCTCTTCACTCTGATCTTCCCCCTGAATATTTTGTTGATGTTGTGAAGTCACTTGTGCAAGTGTGTGTCTGTGGATGTGTGTGTGTGTGTGTGTGTGTGTGTGTGTGTGTGTGTTGGGGGGGGGTTGCATTTTGCCAGTGGTCTGGCAATCATAGGGAATAACACAGCTCCATGATTGCACACTGCCCTTGAAAAAAATTCTATTCCCAGTTGAACTCAAAACAGCCCGAAGCCTTTTCTCACCAAAACTCAATATTTTTCCTGTATACATTCTGCTATAGGAGGACGAGAAACATAAATGAAATTAAAGAAACTGTGCTGTTTGCAATATTAACTTACAGTAGGACATATACAGTATGTTCCACTGTTCAGCTGCACATAAAGCTCTGAAATGCTCTTGTTAAAGGTCCTTGTTGCGCACTGAAGTGATCACGTTGTCACGGCAGTACCGCATAAAACAATAATACCATATTCGTGAGCACCGTGTGTCCCATATAGAAGAGAGATCTGTAAATTTTGGAGCAAACCTACTTCTGTATATCCCAGGTTAACTGCTATTTTCATCCACATGTCAGCTGGTTTTTGTCTGTTTTTTTTTTTTCCTGAGAGCCTTTTACGTCTGACGTGCTTTTTCTTCTTGTTAAATGTCACTGACAGGTTTTGACATGAAAACTTAAGTTAGCAGTATCCAACCTGTCATACTGTATTTGTAAACAGCTTACGTTTCCGACTCCGAGCTTAGAGGAAAGGAGGCGAAGCCTGACAGCAGACAAGGGGTTTTAACAAACATCCTCACATGCATACATAATGCCCCATTTCAAAAAAGAGGAAGTTTGCCGCTCCATTTCATACGTAGCATTCCTCAGAGCGCCCAGGGGATACCTTCTGTCCGCAGCTTCCATGCACTATACTTAGCAGCCCTGAATCATACTGTATAGCAACACAGTTCAGCGCTCCCCCTATCTCTGCATCAAGGAAATGAATGATTTAGTGTAATGAGATTATGCCTCCCGAGGAATCCCTCTGTCCGCGCCGAGTCAAAGTTTCTTGGAGTAATCCATTTCATGATGAATTACTTTGAGTTTTTGCGAGGCGAACTTTGCTTGGCGGGGCAAACTTTGGGCGTCATGGCTCGGCCACATCAGCGGCCGTGCCCGCGCTACGCGGATATTGATTGATGTAGCTCAGCGGTACGATTGCTGTCCTACACAGCGGCAGACAAGGCCGACAGAAATCCTGTGGATTTCTATGGCTCAAGCAGGTTTAACTCATCAGCAGAAGAGGAATCTCCCGGGTCCTTGGGGAGTTTGCCTGGGGAGGCATCAAGGGCAGGTGTGAATGAACAGGTGACCCATGACCTTTGCCTCCCACTATCTGACCTTGGAACGAGATTTCTGTCTCTGAGCTGAGGCTTAAATCTCCCTCACTAGATCAATTTGATGATGTATGGAGTGCGATGCAGGAAGCTCTGGATAAGAGCTCGATATCTAAGCATAAAGAGACCCGAGGGACACGGTGTGTCGGAAGTCACCTTTCTGTTTTCTACATATTTCAAATCAGCTTAAGCAGCTTAAATCTGAAAGTTAACTGGAAAGATATGAGATAACCAGGAGCTGCAGAGATTTGCAGTTTTTAACTTCCAGTTTGAGGCAGCAAATTGAGAAATGTCACTTTTTTTTTAAAAGGCCAAATGAATAACATTTATAATCATACATTTAATTTTTTGCGAATCATAATTAAGTTTTAAATCAGCTAATTTATAACATTGCTTGGAGAAAAACATTCATTATTTAACATCGGCATATATTTATCAAATGAAAAAAACACGAAAGACACAAAGAGAAGATTTTCAGCAAAACATCAGATTCAAATGTTTTGCAGTCCACCTGGTGAGCACTTTCAAACATGCCCACAGTAACACACACATCGACATTTGACCAGGGATTTAAAAAGGCTCGTGTGTCAAAACATAAGCCTCGAACATAGTGATGATTCAAAAAATATAAGACCTGCCTTCCAAGGCTTTCGTTCCTCCGCCAGCAAAGCTCAGACCAGAAGAAGAAGAAAAAACTTATACAGCGTATGAATGAATTGGCAAATATAAAGTGAATGTAAGCAAACAGTTTTCACAGGACACTCGCCTCCTTAAGGTTCTGTTCTACAAATGTAAGGTTAGCAATCAAATAATTAGCTATTGGACAAGCAAAACAGGTAAACATTAATTTACTTATTAAGCTTTTCAGATAAATAACTTTTTCTGAATTCTTGTTCCACTGGTGGCTTTAAATAGGCTGCACCTTGAAAGGTTCTGACTAATATCATGACAGTGTTTATCTTTTAAACTTGAACGAAAGATGCAGATTAAAAAACCCACCACTCAAGACCTTCTGATAATAAAAATGACACTGAGCTCCAAATGTCATCAGATTCACTTTGACTTAATCTTACAGCATTTTGTCTATATGTGTAATACCTGTCACTGTTGGGAATTCATGCATTGAGATCCTCAAAGCACAAGTATAACAAATATCCATCCGTAATATTTTGTGACACAGCAAATGTTATTTTCCTCTACAAATAGAGTAAGTTTTTTTTTCATTAGAAAATAATGCTTCTTAACACAATCTGTAATCGGTCGCATGCCAGGTGAAAACATCAACCAGGTGGGATTTTGAAATTTCTCACCTTTGGAAGGAGCGAAAGTAAGCAGATGGCGGGCCTTTAGGGTCCGCAGCACATTGTCGACAACGAATTACAGTCCAGAGGGGAATGGGACGGCTGATAACCCCCATCCCATGGTTCCATCTGCTGAATCCTAAGCAAGGACGGCGCAGCCAGACACGCAAACCCAGACAATGACGTCTTGCAAATGCGATGTGAAATTGTACAAGATGTGACTGTGTAGGAGTCATTAATTGTTACCATGGTGTGGAGCTTTCCTGGAAAACGTGGAGAGGCAGCGCATCATAATGTTTCAGTAGAACATTTACAGTTGGAATCGTGGCCGTTTTTTTTTCTTCTTTTTCTGAATTGCTATCACTGAAAAAAAAACATTTGACAGAAAACTAGAATGACGGTGATGTAACAAACTACATTTGATGGCTATTCTAAAGGACTCGAGCTGGCATTTGTAGTTTCAATAGAAAGCAATCTGTAAACTGTTTTGATCTGTTCGGAGCCCCTCTGTATGACTCTTTGGGGGTGATCAAGAAAGAAAAGACTTCGAAATAGAAAGCAGAAGGTGTCAGAAAGCACATGCCAAGCCCGAGCCTGCCTTTTGTCCCACTGAAACAAAGTGGTTTGTCATGTTCTATACATTCACAAGGTTTCAAAACAGGCTTTCATCACAATGGCACCATCTAAATCCTATTGTGGTAGAACAAGGCAGCGTTCTCAGAATCACACGCAGAAAGAATAATGTTGAATCTAATTGCAGTTTCTTCACTATATTCTCCAACTGGGTTTAATCTAGCTCCATTCATGCCCATGCTAATCACAAAATAGTGCGAGCAGCAGAATTACCGCCAAACATAACTCAGGCTGTTATAATTACACAAAAGGCATTGGCAGAGAGCTCCAAAGCTGCCAATATAAACTACACAAATGCAACTTGTTTTCATTGGCGTCTTAGTTGTGTGAGGACTTTTTGTGCGGGAGAACGGACATCAGACATTTTCTTTGTCCTCTCCCATCGAAATTGCAGCCGCCCGCCTGTTCTCTGCAAAACCTTCCCCCACTAAGCTGTTCAGCTTGTTTTGTGTGTGACAGGGGTCTCCTCTCCCGCCACACTTCCACGAGGAGCCACTACAGTAAGAAATCAAAGTCTCTGTCGAAACAACAGCTGTTTCTACTTATGTAATGGCTGCAGGATGACTGTTCATATCCTGGCTTGTTGGAGCTGTCAGAAATCATTAATCTTGGGCCTTGTCTGTGGGGCCACACTGTCAGCTTGCCTTTGGACATCTGCGGTTAGACCGAAGCAGGACGTATCACTTAAGCAAGTGGCTCAGATTTTTCTAATCATACAAGCTATCTTTAAGTGATTGATTCGCCTGCACCACTGGCTGCCACTCATTGCATCTGTCTTATAACTTACAGTACCCACCCCCACCCCTTCCTTGTTTTGGGTTAAAAAAAAAAAAAAAAAAAAAAACCCAGTGGAAAATCAATCTATTGCATATATAAACATGTTCTGCATATCGCTGAGTTCCACAGACCACATCACAAGCCCGAACAGTATCACAGAGGTCTTAAGTAACTTTTTAAACACAGCCAGACATTAAAATGAAATAGTGAGGGAGACGATACACCCTCTACTGGTGGCCAAAAGCAAATAAATCAGAAGAGCTTGGATGAGAATCAGTTATGACACTTTGCGCTTGATATTTCTAACTGACGAAAGCTTGTGCGTTTTATATTCTATCTCCGTATTTCTTGTTGCATGTATTATGTATGTATTATCACTGTATTTGCAGAGGCGATTGCAAAAATGTAAATTCATTTTGGGCCGAGCACATTGGGGTTGAATTATTAAAGGCTTTTAATTTGAATGGCACATGTGGACCGAGGCACATCGTACAAGGATATAATAGAGAGTATTTAATTCTTTTATTTTGTGCTCTATTTACTGCAGACATTCTGCAAACTAGAGCAAATAAATAATAACAGCATTGAACCGTTAAAGTGAGATGTACAGTTTGGCCCAGCTCATAATTGCTTTTTCAAAGACTAGCCTTGGAAGTAATTAGAGGTCGGAGTAAAAACACAAACCATTCAGATAATCAGGCTGCCATTAGCACCTCGGGGGCTGTATTCTGTTATCAGCTTGACCCTACTTGGAACACACTCTCCCCACCTGATTTGCAGACTCTTTAGACACAAAGCGTTTGTAGATTGATTAGTGCAAAGGTCACCGTGTTATACTCGCAGCATATTTGTGACCCGGGAAGCTATTGACGAAACCGAATGGACTGCGTCATACTTTGTTCGGGCAAGGCTGCTGTTTAGCGACCCCGTTCTGAACAGAGGAGACTGATTAAAGAGTTTCTTTTTCTTCGTTCTGAAACTAAATCTTTTAATGCCTGACATTTTCCACTGACAAACCTGTGACTGAGTGTGGAATTTATTATGGAGGGGAAACCCGTCTTGATTGATAAGATTTAGAGACATGATGGAGAGAAAGGAGTGAAAGGTGTATTCTGATGAATATGAAGCTAATCATCGAGCTTAAAGCCGTTGTGTCAAGTGGCCTACTTAAAAAAAAAAAAAAATCTTTAATAGAAGATGTCTGGCCTACATCAGAGATTAACATGAAATTTCACTCCCAAGGGATAAAACACACACACACAAAAAAAAAACATTGAAGATATATTGAAATTTTAAAGATGTATGGGAGCACATCCAGCTGTGGGACTTGCTGTATAATATGAAGACTGTCATAGAGTTTTTGATTCAAATCCTTCAAGAATACGGTGTAAAGCAAATACATCATGTCATTGGTCTCAGACGCACATGTGTTTTTACGCTTTACACAGATATGGGACTCATGATTGTCTGATAACAATTTTGAAATTGGAAAACGAGGATAATGTATGCCTGCCTTCACACGCCAGTGACTTGACGGCTTTAGAGAAAAACAATACTTTACTCTCAGCAGGAAGTCACGCGGTTTATTTATGGTTAATTTAATTTATTTACAGTATTTCGGCTTCAATAATTGATGTAGCATCCATGGATCATTCTTTTCACAACAAGGGAAGACAGCATCCTGTTTAATTTGGTTATATTCCCATTAAAACCTGAGAAAACATCAAAGGCAGAATGATTTAATTAACAATGTGGAGAGTCTGTGTACAGCCGTCTGCATTTTGCAAATTATTCTTCGCTAAGAATAAGAGACTTATCAGGCCTATACAGACATCGCTGCACACCTCAAAAGAAGTTGTGTTGACACAAGGAGGGAGAAAATACACGTCTACCCCAGACAGAATTATCCACTTCACATGTATTTCCAGTTTACAGTTTTCAGGTTGAAAAATTAATACTCTTTCTTCTTGTGCCAGTGGAGTTTACACTTCTTTGTTGTGCTCGCTGAGGAGTGGCGACTGAATGAAGAGTAGAAAGGGAGTTGGTGGCATAAATGGAAAATCTCCATGATTTGTTCCTTACAGCACTTGAGCTCTTGATAATTGTTCCGATGGGTGAGTGTTTCAAGGTTTTCTCTCTCTTTTGTGATGCTTATTTACCTCTTATTTACCTTGTGTTTAGTGGCACTAAAGGTCAGGGATTAGATTACTGCCAGTAAACGCTAAGAAAGGCTCCAAACCTGTTTATTGATCACAACAACAAATAGTCACAAAGAACCGTTCCTACAGATGGAAACAGTCAAACATATCGGCTTGTGAGAGCTCTTGTACCAATGGTGTTTCTCAAACATTGCCTTCCATAAAGTATTTCTGATTAAAAGAGTAATCAAAATAAAGGAGATGAAGTCTTTAACCACTGAACAAATTGTGGAGGTTTTTCAACAGTGCCGTGTGTTTGAAGGTCTCTCCAACAATAACGCAGCACACATTGTGCACTGTGTTTTAACTTATAAATTCTGATTACTTTTTTTTTTTTAATAGACTCATGAATAGAACTGACTGGGTCACAAGCTTTCAAAACATTCAATGAGTTTGTTAGACTTCTCAGAGAGACGGATTGCCACCATCCTTGATTCCAACATCAGCAAGATAACTTGGAGTTACAGAACGAGCTGATGTGTGGGAGCAGAGCTGAAGCTAAAAATGCAGCAGACCCTGTGGTATGAAACCATCATCAGATGATGTATAGCATCAGCTCTATTTTTACTTTGTATCCCCCAAATGCCTATTTCTTGTTGTGTGGACAGATAGCGGCGGATGGTCCCCGAGCTCTAACGCGCTTTAATAAAGCAGAATACCTGCCATTATCTCAGGATCAGAGTGCAATCTGGGAAAAATAAAAACATAAACAGCCAGAACACAACAAAGGAGGAGGAGGTTAGAGACAGTAGACACAGAAGGAGAGGGAGACAGAAGCTTTTTGATTTTCTTTCTAAGGTTGACACTCCCACCCAATTCAATATCATACCTGTGCTTTGCTGCGCAGTTCCTCCTCCTGCTTGACATTTCTGGGTTAGAAAGTGCCTGTTACAGGTTACTATTGTCATGTTTCACATAAATTCACATTAGGAGATTTTCAGAGGACTGATTTCTTTCTTTTCTTTTTTTTTTCTTCCCTCGGTGGAGAACCAATCTCGTTCTATTATTTCAGGTTATGAGCAAAGTTACAGGGAAATGAACAGCTCTGCTCTGGATTGTGAGGACAGAAATGCCATCTTTGATAGAATCACTTTAATTACATGTGTGTTCTCAATTGTAGCTCAATCTCTGCACATTGTTTTTGCTGGCGGTGTTGTTTGAATGGCATATTGATCCACCGTTCTTCTGTGGGACAATGATGAGAAAGCACGCAGTGCCTAATCATTTATTTTAATAATCATTTTAATTAGAGCCTAAATCAATCGCATGCGACCTTTGGTAACATCTGATGAGCGACTAGTTTCTTGAAAGATAAATAATAAAACTTTCAAAACCTTGTGACTGGGAGTTCGAAACAATATGGATCAAAACAAGACTTCCTCTGAATTTCACAACTACAATAACAATGAAAATTAAAATTAAAATTTCAAATGGCTGCTTGTTCATTTCCTCTTGATTCCCCTCCCTGATTTCGGTGTGTATCCTGTCTGTTTATTGCAGATGAAAATCATTGTTGAGTGGGTGGCGGGCGTGTTTGGGAGGAGCGGGGGTGGCGGATTGAATGTCATCAATCAGCATTAACCATCAGCTCTGAACTATTGACTGATGATTCACTACGGCAGAATCTCCTCTGACTCTGAAATGAAAGGCAGCGGCGGCTGCAGCGGCGGCAGTAACGTGAGGCAGAGATACTCACTTGATTGGCACCTCATTGAGTCTGGCAGGGGAGCCTTTGATTGCGCTTGCTGTCAATATCACATAATTGTTTTTTTCTTTTTTTTTTTTTCATACATGGTGCCCCCTCTTACTTCTTGCAGCAGGCTCTGCGATTGCGTTGGAGAGCTACTTTGTGAAATCTGCCTTTGAAGAAGGTGTTTGTTTTTTTGAGGATTTTTAAGAATTTGATGCACTTTAGATGTGACTGCTTTGTTGAAATTCGAACCAAAATTCAAATTGCATTTCTACCATCACGTAATGCACGCTGGTCACATTCACATATGAAGATCCACAAGCGACCGGACAGCACGATTAGCAACATATGGTTATAAATCTGTCCCTCTCAGGGTGTGCTGCAGCAGTCAGTTATGCCTTGAAGCTTTAATTGAGCCCTTCTCAATTATCACATTAAGTGCCCGACCAGAATACATATACTGACCACAGTCCCTTCTCATCGCGTATTCACCAATGCCAGGCTCAAATTGAGTTTAAATCTTAAATGGCACCCATAACTGCCAGAGGAACTATTCAGGGCTGACAGAGCGACCCTGTTTTCCACCCCAAGGTCAGGCGGCAAGATGAGATTTAATTGAAATTGAAGCCGTCTACCTGATAGTTTGAAATAATTAGCAATGTCAGGGCGGAAAGAGGAAGAGTCGGGAAGGAGGAAAAATATAAAGGACGTCAAACTCCAGATAAAAATGACAAGTCATCAATTTTAGTGAATTGGATGTCACTGTGATTGACTGGACTTGACTCCAGGCGTCACATGTGAAACTCAAACAAGCAGCGCCGACAATATAAAGGATAGAGAAACTTTGCCAGAGGTTTACAGACAGGGGTGAGGCTTTTATTTTCCTGACAAAAGGCATGTGCATGCTTGACTCTGACGGACTTTTGCTCAGCGTGTCTCCTTAAAAGTCAAGAGGTCAGTGAGTGTTGAAGGAAACCGAAGCTGCTATATCTGCCAAACGCTTCATTCTGAACGCGCGGCCGTGGAAATCATCTATTCCATACTGGTAGCTTTCTCCTCCCACCCGTAAAGCAAACTCGACCACCCTTCAACCCTGAAAGACTTCAAAAGTCACTTCCGCCGCTCCAAACGTTTCCGCACCAGTTAATAAAGAGGAAATGAATTGTATCAGTGTTGCTGTCTTTGCTGGTGGTGAATAGGAAATTATCATAGAGATGGGTATTGGTGCCTTTACACACCGCATTACATGGAGCTGCAGCCAGTCTCTGTTTCACTCACACACACGGCAGCTTAAAATAAAGTGCAGGATGAAATTGGCTGGAGCGATGTCGTCATAGCAGCAGCGGTGGTGGGAGCAATTTTCCCCTGCAATTCTACAAAACCCAGACATTTTAGTGACATCCAAGACTTTTTTTTATTTTTTTTTCCCTCCCCTCAGTCTCTCTTTGCTATTGTAAATTTCCCGTCTCTCCATGCCACTGCCCAGCTCCGCTGCGACACGTCAACGGCAGAACGGTTACTAAACACCAGGCGGAAGAAATGTTGACACCGCCGCCTGTTCGTGAGGGTGTGCGTGTGTGTGTGTTTTGTGCTAGAAAAGGACGCAGCAACTGACACAAAGAGGTTGGCACCACGGGATAAAATATGTGCAGAGATGTCCTCGGGGCACGACAGGGACAAAAAAAAAAAATCAAAGATGCTGGGTGTTTATATCTGATAGTTAGCGCTCGGGGCTAAAGAGTATAAAAGACACGGAGGTCAGTGGGTTGCTGTCGGTCTCTCTGCTGCAAAGTTGTTGCATGGCTATTTTCACCGCCGGAGCTTCCTCCTCATCACCGCTGAGAGAAGATAATCAGTGAGCCCTCTTTCTGCTTCTAGCCTTTTATTTCATTATAAGACTTTTTTTTCACCCCCCTTCATCCTGTTCTTCCATATTCAAAGTGAAATTGTAAGGTTGCCATATAAACGGAAGCAGCGATGAAGAGTCTGAAACCAACAGGTTTACTTTCTCTTAAGAAAATAATATACTTACGTTAAAAACAACAAATTAAAATAAAAGTTGGAAACATTTTTTTGGGTCATTATGATTATAATTAATTGGATAATGACTGCAAATACTAAGTGCCACAGTTGAATATTAATAAAAAAAAAAAACCTGTATTTTGATAAGATATAATTATTTAATTTTAAATACGATCAGCACACACATTTACAGTGTGCAACAGTTTATTTGTGTCAGCAGCAGCGTGTGATACCAGTAATGCGTCTGAAATGCCAATTAATTGTGTTTATGTGAGCGAAGGAGCTTTTTTTTTCTCTCTCTTTCTTTATGTGGAGCCTCATGGTTATTTGGTCTGACAGCGAAAGTGTAATGAATGGCTTGCTTTGCTTAGAGAGCGGATACACACAGCAGCAGCAAAATGAGGCTTTTTCTCTCTCCCGGAGTAATGAAGTTACAACTGCAACAGTTATTTTAAGTATCAAAGTATTTTAAGCATCAAAAATGTTTTTCTCCCTGAGCAGTTGTTTTTTTCCCTCACAGATTTTGATGTATGCTCCAGTTTTTATTGCATTATTTATGGACTTAACTTCACACATGCCTGTTTTTTTTTCATGCCTATGTCTCGGTAACAGCCATTTTGCACACGCTGACTCGCTCCCTCCCTCCGTGCGTCTGGATCCGTCGCTCTCTCTGTTATGAATGTTAGTTGACAATGTCTGCACTCGACACACCCCAAATAAAGTGCATAGTGACAGAAACATTAACACGAACCACTGAGTACCTCTGTGATTTTAGCGGGAGCGTATCTGTCAGCCGGGGCCTCGAGGAGTAAAGCGCATACATGTGAACTTTGGAGGATCGTGACAGTCAACTTCAAAACAGCAAAAAAGTAAAGCTGTGATTTATTGAATGCGCCGCTTGTGTCTTCTTTCATGTTTTGCCAGCGATACGTTATATGACTTTTCTCCTGCTTTCAAGAACATGGCGACGCGGATGAATTAAACATGTTAAGCAGGAACAGGTCTTTCTCTGAAAGCCTTACCCTTTTCACGATAACCCCTTTTTAGACATTCAGTGGACTTATCACAGCGTATAAATAGGACAGAATTCATTATTCAGGGGAGGTTTCAGTGAAAAATTAATAGTTGTCCCCGGAGGAGGGTCTGTGGTGCTTTGGAAAAGGAAAACCTTTAAAGTGTACATGCTCAGGGGGGATCTGCAGAGAGTCTGCCCCTCATATTAAAACCTTTACCATGCTACGCTACACATTGATATTGCAAATGTAAGTTTGCTCATCACTAATGAGTGTGACTAATACCGTATACAGTCTGCATTCATGCCTAAGCTGTCTGCAAAATATTTTTGAAGAGGGCGAAGGAGAAGAAAAGCCAAAAGGGATTGCATAAGTGCCTGCCTCTGACACCGACACCGTGCGCAGATTACACACTTTCAGCATTGCCAAGCAGGACAGAACTCCAGGACCTGAGCTGTTGACATCGGAAGAGAGCCTTTTATTTGTGGAAACACTGAATGATTTTACACAAAAATATCTCACTGTACAGTAAACTAACATCCCAGTGAAGGGAAAAAAAAAAAAACCAGAAAAATTCAACAGAAAACACAAAAAACTGTACATCAGGTCCCCCTTTCAGCGCTGTCACATAAGAGATTACAATTTTCACCATGGCCAGATTACTCATGCTCTGGATCCATGCTGCCGCCAGTGCTGAGTGGTTTTCAGCCTGCCAGTTATCAGTTGAAAGATGGGCTTCACGATGCCTTTGTATCCACTTTCTATCTGCCTGGCCGTGGAGGCAATAACAGTAATGTATGGCTAAGGGAAAACAGAGCTAATCATCAATGACTGCAAGATATATAGCATATACAGTGGCACCTTGTTTATTACCCTCTCTCCTCCGCCGGCTATACAGGCAGGCCGCCGGCTCTGAGAGCTTCTTCAATGTTAATTTGATTCATTCTTGTTTTCCATAATAATTGGGGGCAATGGGTCAGTGTGATGAATTTTCTTGTTACATGACACAGGATGCCGCGTGTTGGAAGCCGCTGTACAATTTGTCTCTATAGTCTCCATCATGTGAACCGGGGGCCTCGTTCTTATTGCCCATTGTCTGGAAATATCCAGTTGTAACCGCCTCTTAGTGCAACAGGTTTAATTCTCTGAGGACCTTTTTATGCCTGAAATAAGCTTCTAATGTGATTTTAAAAAGAGAGCCAGGGCTGTTATGAGTGACATTTACATATTTACATCAAAGTCATTTCCTAAAAATCATCATTGTTTAGATAGTATCCCTGCTGGAACAATCCAATCTCTTTGCAAATATCAGACGGCCATGTCAGGTCCCACTTAATCAGCCAATTTCCCCTTTGTTTGTTAATCCCTCTAAAATATTTTCACTTCCTCTCACTCATTATTCTCATTTCCCAGACCTCACAATATCTGCATTATATGGAAATTTCCAGACATTCATTGATGTGCAAAGAATTTTAAGGCGGATTATTTATCTTTTTCTTTTTTTTTGGTCTTATAAATATACATTTATGTATTGCTTCCTTGTCGGGAACAAACACAGCTGCACAGTATAGTTGTGGTTTTACACAGCACCTGCTCGAGAACAGATTTACAAAAAGAAAAGAAAAAAGAAAAAGAAATGAAGAATGAATGGATAACCTTGTGCGAGATTTAATGCAGAGAGCATCAGTGTATGTATGAGTGGGTCTGGTGTGTGTGCACACCTACACAAGCAGTTCTTGTGTTTCTACACCCCCCACAGCAGCTCGGCGCCTCCTCCTCCGTGTGTCATCGTGGTGATGAGCGCTGATTGCAGATTGTTATGGTGTTTGCACCTCTCATCTATCTGGCCCACGCTGGGTATTTGGCCAGGCCTGATTGTGTTGATGGTGACACCGGCATCTTGTCCTCGGGTGGGGAGGCCCAATAGCGGTCCAGACATAATGAAGGAGATGTAATCAACCAATGTCACACACAAAAAGTCAAGTGTAAGAAAACTGTGTCTGTGTTCTGCCCTCCCGACTGTGCTCTCCGCTGATGGAAATCACACAATCGTGGCGGCTTTTTGCTCTTTTTCCTTGTAAACATTTCAGGCTCGGCCACAATGAAAATTTAGATGTTTTCTTTTCTCTTTGTCTCCATGACAACAAAGGTGACTCGGAAATAAATGAATTTACATTAAATTAAGTCCGTACATTTGGTGTGTGTTGTATATTCCCAGAGGAGAAATCGGTGCTTCAGCCTACAACATACTTTTAATCAATGGCAACAAAAAGAAAGAAGCAAGTGTTTGGCACTTGGTTGTTCAAGAGATCCTTTCTCTCTTTGTGCACTTTGTCCTCTCTCTGTGCTTTGTTATTTGTTTTGGTGTTCTAATCTCTGCCAAGTCAATAATATTCTTTGTTGTCTGAAATTGTGTGTCGGGAACAAAAAGGCCTCCTCCTTTTGTTGAAAGTACCTGTCTGTGACTTTTCACTCTCTCTCAGACTCCCAGATAAAGTAATCATTAGATGTTGTTTTCTGCCTGCAATTACTTTCTGTTACAATGGGTCAAACACTGGGAAAGCAAAAGGGGTCGAGAGAAGACAAGGCTAGATGGATTACAGGCGAGAAACTGTATAGGTCCCACAAGTGCTGATAAATACGTATGTGGCTCGGAGACTCACCGTTGTCAGCGGCGTCTCAGTAAATGCATCAAAAGTAATTAGTCTAGAGTATATATAGACAACCTCGCTCCCTTCTTATCTGCGTCACATTGTCTCTTTTAGAAAAAGGCCATTCATTACATCTGGCACTATTTGTTTTAGAAGTAAAAAGGGCGAGCAAAGGCTGTGGCGTTTATATCTTACTTTGTATCGCTGCTACAAAGAGTTGCTTGAAATTTATGTTTCGGGGGAGAAATCCACCCTCCTATTGTCGAAGGCGCTCATTAACATCCATTGGCATGCAGTTTTTAAGCCTCATAATTACTATTGAGAATGGGCCAGTGCGTGAAGGCGGGTTGTACAGAGTCAGTCTGGCTTTTATTACACGTCCGATTAGAAAATCGTCTTTAAATGCAGTTCTAAAGAGGCCACGACAAAGTGTTCACCTCAGCACATTTCACAGATCTTAATGCACGTCATCCTCCGACACGACACCGCTGACCTCTGTGTCATACCTGATCTGCCTTCCAAAGCCCACGCCAAGTTTTTATTGCTACAATAGAATATTTACTTCATCCTCCGTGCCCTTGGCAGCAGTGACAATGACAGCTCTTATTGCCTTCACCGGGGATTATACCGTACCTCTTCCAGAGAAAAGTAAAGAAAGCAAATAGCATTTGAGACTGACAGGTACTGAAAAGTTCATTTTCAGTGTGATTGCCATGTATGCAGGCTTTATCCCCGCAAGGCCACGGACCTCTCAGAGCTTGCATATCCTTATTTCATTACTAAAGTCATTTAAGTGCTGAATTTACAGGTATGCAGTGTTTTTCCCCTTCAGAAAACAGTTCCTCCGCTATCGCCGGCATCTTGAATACAACAGGAGTTCATGTTTGAGTGCATATCATCAATATCATGAATCACTCACAAGTGTGCATCATATTTATGGGCCTCCGGAAAAAACAGGGAGGGCGGTGAGATGCACGCAGCATGTAAGTGAGATGCTGTGCATTTGTGATTCTGTGAAAGTGAGACAAGCGTTTCTCCTTCAGATGATGATTGCCAGGGCCGCGATGAAAGCAATTGCGTCTCTCTCTTCAGCGCAACACCAAGGCGTCTTAATAGCGCTATTATTATTAATGACCATCCATTTGCTTATCCAGATTTTACGTTTGGAGAGGGCATGAGGCCAAGTGAAGTGATAAAGTCTGGGTAATTACAAACCCAATTATTTCTACTGAGATTCTATTTGTTTGAAATATTCTTTCAAATTCCTGTTTTTTTTATCTGTTGGTTTCCCTCCAGAGAAAGAACGTGTGCTTGTGTACGCTCTGTTTTTATTCTCCCTTTCTATTCTCATCCCTATCAAGCCAGAAAACAGAAAACACTTCTAATAGCACGAACAGGATTTTTGCACATTTGATAGCAGCATCAGTTGTACTTCTTCATGACATCCTGATACTCTTGATTAAAAAAAAAAAGTAGCTTTTTATGAGCCGCTTTTATTAACCGGCACAATTAAACCTGTTAATCTCAAATTAACTGACACAGAGAGAGGTTGAGCAGGTAATGCTGCTTTTAAGCCCGGAAATCCTCCAATATGGCGTCACTTTGCCGCATCACGACGACATCTGAGCGGAGAAACCTGTGCGGTCTTTGAGGTACAATTAAAGCAACTTTACATCTTTGTCACAACCAGCAGGGACACAAATGAACAAAAAAAAAAAAGTTAGAGAAACCTAATTATTGAGATGTACTCATGACCATGCATGCCTTAATGGAAGCAGTGTGCAAGATGTTATTTTTCATCTGACAATACATGAGTTAGATGCACGGAGGTTTCAGGCAAGAAAAATAAAAACACTGCACCAATTACCACTGTAGGATGAGTCAGGGGCCTGGTCCACCTTCCTGATGGCTGCTCAACGAATTTAATGTCCTAGATGCATGCAATTATCCTTTTAATTAGCAATAATGAGTTTGTGCATGCTGAAATAATGAGTTGAATTGTGATATGTGTGCGGACCTTAATGTGAAGCTCATCAAGATGTAACAAGCTCTGTCAGTAAATATCATCAACTGTCATGTTAAATATCTCATAGCATTGTACTGAAAAGCCCCAATCAGCTGGCGAATATGCATCCTGGCCCCGAGTGTGTGGGAGTGTTTCTACGCTGTCTGTCAACACTCGTAGTTGAGATGAGTAGATTTTACACGCACACACACAATAGCAATGTTATGAATATTTAATTAGTAAAATAGTTTCCCTAAAAGCTTCCTTTAGTACATTAGAGTATCACAGTGTCACACTGATCCTGAAATTTCACCTGTTGTTGTATTGTGTATGTGCGTTGTGTGCATTAACCTTTCAATCAGCATTCAGCAGCTTGGGCTTAAAAATGTTCTCATTATTTAAGAGTTCTAAGCTGTTTTATCACCAAAACAGGATTAGAATCGGTCATACACACGACAAATGTCGCCAGCATAGGCGTAATCCTGCATTTATCACCGGAGGGAAAACACTGGTGTGCCATGCATGGAGGTTAAGTGCTTCATTTATTCAAACATTTCATTTTCGCGGAGTTAAAGCCGTACTGTAAATGGCATTATTATCACTGTGTCACCTGCACCCCTCGCTGACTGGAAAATGCATTTGAACAAGTGGGTGGAAGATCAACTGTATGCTGCAGAGTGACCTAACTAAGTCAGCTTGTATTTTTATGGCAGGACCATGAGTGTCGATACACACACTCACCGGCTACTTCACTGGTTAACCCTCGACCAGACTTATGTGATACAGCGCAGCAGTTTGTACAGATACTCTACTTCTATGAAAGTAATGATATTCAGCTTTAATTGAGGTTGCTGGAGGCATTTTATCGTAGCTATAAATACATTTTTGGAGTTGTGTTATGTTGCGATATTAAACTGGATTGCATTTTATCACGAGACGTTTCTAATAATTTGACTTGCACAACATTATTTCCCAACTATGTTTGCCAACTTCACCTTGTAGGTACGAGCGTTCTCTGTTTTACTTAGTGGACAAAAAAAAAAGAAACTTCTTACATATGTTTACTGCTCATACAGGGTGTAATGTTCAATCACATAAACGAGAAGGTCAGCTGAAGGTGGCTGCAGTGGTGTTCGATCTGCGGCTGGCCATTGGATGTGTTGATGTTGCAGAACAAGACTGCCGTAGGCTACCGCTGGTATTGACCTTGCTTATGACCATAAGATCTACTAGAAGCCAAGAAACAGTAGCAGCGAGCATAGAAAGACATAAGAGGACGGAGAGATACAAACGTGTGTTGCAATCAAAACATCTCTGATTTTATCATTTAACAACAGTAAATGTGACTAAGACAAACATATACGATCAAATCCGCCTGCAGACACACACAAATATCAAGCACATGTGGCACGCATGAAAAGCAACCCATAACTGAAACCAAAATGTTCAGTTAAACAATAAATTGCATGTTATAATGAGTAAAACTGTGATACAACGATCAAAAGCAACAAGGTAAAGAAATATCGTGATGCTTGTTTTGAACAGAAGTCTTTGACACTGGCATTTCCTAAATTTGAAGACATTCCAAAATCCCAGGAAACATCTCATTCCTGCTTGAGCTGGCTCATATTGAAACAAACATGCTGGCTTATTTTAATACAGACTTATTACTCAATGACGTGACTAATTCCCAATGATTCAAACCCAAACAAAACAAAGTACTGGATCCTTTTAGTGAACATAACGTTTTTGAAAAGTGCAGAAAATCTTCCTTCTTTTTGTGTATTTTTTTTGTGTGAAGGCAATATGCCCTGGAAGATAATACACTAACTTACAATCGAATAAAAAATAACTGCAAATATTATGAAAATGAGTTAAAGATCGTTTTGAAACGTGTATATATTTTGAATTGTTGTTGAACTCGTGCACGATGTTCAGTTGATTCTCTGCAGCGACTGATCAGCCATCAGATTTTCTTTCACGATCATTTCAATCACTGTCGCCACGCAGTGACGACGAATCATCTCCAAATGAGAACAGTAGGCCTGATCTCAGTCACGCCGTCTATTACACCCCATTGTTTGCCATTATCCCCACTTGTCTGCCATTCAAATTTCCTTGAAAGGAGCGCGGAAAGGAGTGTTCACAGCATCGGGGGATCTGTGGCGTCAGTGATGTGTGATTTCTACCGAAAGCTCCGTGGGGTACAGTTGTTTCCCCTGAATACAAAAGACGGCGGCATCACAAGCAGGCTGCGGCATACCTCTAGCTGACGAAAGCTGCGAGAGCTGTCAGCGACATCACTCACGCCGCGCTCCCTCCCTCCCAAACCCGACGCCGATCCAAACCATCCCACTGGAATAGAAAATAGTACAGGCCCGTGTCTTTTGGAGAGGCTGGTTGGGAAATATTTCATATGAAATTTGTCGGCGTTGAAGGCTGTTGACATAGAGCTTCTGTGAGCCGAAGCGGCGCGGAGCCACAGAGCCACAGATTCCCTTTCATTTGCGATGTGAGCCGTGTTAAAGACGGCTTCACCTTTTGGCTGCGCCGATCAATTAAATTTGAGGAGGACAAAGAAACACGAGCAACATTTGTTTGTGTGTCTGGGTGCACGCTTGGGTAATAGGACATTTATGCTAATTACATTACCTCAATAAACACATCAGCACCCTGAAACAGTCTCACTGACGACGGAAAAACACTCGGAGAAGGATTGAGTCGGGGCACGGCCCAGACTTGGCTCAGCCCCTATTGTGCTAGCTCAGAGAATGAGAAAGCAGCATCCATTTTTGCCTTAATGAAGTTAGTGACCCTCTGAAAGGTGACACATTTACCGCCCAGGGGATTTATACACTCCGGCTCCACAGCTCAGTTCAATATGGAGAGGACAGATTTGACTCCACGTGGGCACTCCAAATATATCCTCACAATTTATGCCTGGCGATTCATTTTCAGACATCGCTCTCATAATTAAAGTTGATGCTGTGGTATTCAATCCTCGGTACTACAGAAATACATAAATAGAGCGCTCACTGGACCGTTAGGCAACAATCGAGATAGTTTTGGAAAGGCTGGATTCTTAACTCGAACACAGCGTGATTAGAAGATTTATTTTCATTTTTATGGAGGGCAACAAAAGAATGAACAAGATTGTGGGAAGTTTAGCAGATGGCTATCGAAATGGTGATATAGAGGCTGAACCGTGTGTGAAAGAAACACGCGCTCCCGTGTACCAGGGTCTCAGACCGCTTAATTATTCATAGCATTCTTACTTATGCAAATATGCTAAATAATTTCTACATGACAGCTTGAAGCTGAGGCCTGGAGGAGTGATGTGGTGTTTGAATGAGGACCCTCCTTTCCTTTGCATGGCTTCGGAAACATAACACTGCAGGCGCAGGGCTGCTTTGGTGCACACTGTTTCACATTCTAATTATCCGACATGACAGGCTATATTGCTGAGGCTCAATGCCGAGGCCTCATCGCAGACTCATTCCACATGTGTTGTCAGTACAGGGATAATGAGATAAGATAGTTTGAGTGCCTAACCTTGCCCGCTCGCCTCTTCATTCAGCTTTTAGATTTCTGCCTCCGTCCCATGCATGCAAACTAAACGCTGCTACAGTGTGCGCTGATGGTGCGTGGATGTGTTAATGAAGCCTGCAGAATCCTGGGACAATGGCAATAGGGTGTTTTTTTTTCCTTCTTCCTTCTTCACTAGATTTATTTGAGATTCCTGAAGATCAAAAGGTTTAAGGTGTGTCATCTTGACAGTGATTATAATAAACACTGCTTTGTTAAGATGTTCATTAAATATTTAATATGGTAAAGTCAATCTAAGGCACAAACAGCAAGACATATTTTTTCAAACTCTAATTAAGCTACTGGGAATTCATTGCATATTGTAGGTAAACAGACAGAGTCATGGGAATACCAATGGAAATTAAATGCTCTGCTGCTGTTTTTCTCATTAGAAGATGAAATGAAACATTTATCACTGACTTTCATTTTGCTAAAAGGCTGACATTTTGTGGGTCAACCACTGATAAGATGACAACTTTCTTCTGTTTGCATTATGATTCATGAATTCAATCCCTGCTTCTGCACCACCTTGTTGTAAAATCATTGCATTTCAACAACACTTTTTTGCATGTTCTGACCTGATGTATTGACTGTTTCTTTTTTTTTTTTCTTCCTTTTTCTGTCTCCCTTTCACAGCCATTGAGGTGAATCTGCAGAAAGCTCTGGCTGAGGCCTCCGAGACCTGCACCCAGGAGTGTCTAATACTGGGCCACTCCGACAGCTGCTGGATGCCCCCAGCCCTGGCCCAGTTCCAGGGTCCCGGCAGCAACAGCCCCGGCTCCACCCCCGTCACCGCCGCCCTGAGCCCTACCCTCGCCTCTTTTGGCTTCCAGCAAAGCTGCGCCCGGGGAGTAAAAGCCAACATGATCGGCATGGGGGTCATGGACGGCCGCCATACCCTGGGCAGGTCTGTGCCCAAAAAAGATGAACTGGACAAAGGGATCAGCCGTCCGCAGTTCTACAACACTCTGGACAGACACTGCAGTAGTAAGAAAGAGGACCCCGTCAAGGTCATCCCTCTGGCGAGCTTCTCCTCCCCCGGCCAGCAAACGCCCACCGGCGGGGGCAGCGGCTCTTTCTTGCACGAGCACCAGTTGTAAGAGTAAAAAGACAGATCTTGGCCTGATGTACATGTGACTCCATCCACAGATGGTTGATGACTTTGCGATCAGCGTGTATGCGTCCGTGTGGAAGTATGCATAATTTGAAAATCTTCAAACCAGCTCAAGCCTAGTTTTACTAATGAAGACGTGTGAAAACGGACGAGACCGAGGCAACGTTACTCAGACAGAATTACTAGCAGCGTGTCTGACAGCTGAAGCATTTGGAAGGAAACACAAGTCTTAACATAGCAGTGACCCATGTATAATATACAAAAGGTAGTTCGATACCAAAGTAGAATATTCACAGAGAGGAAAAAAAAAAAAAAAAAAAAGAGTTGACTTTGCTTTCATTTTGATGTTCAGTGCTCAGAAAGGACCTTTAAGCCGTTTGGGTTCAGCTTTGTGGATCCGTGTCCCTGAATGACCATTTCCTTGCGCAGAGAAAAAAAAAAAATGCAAATGCGGTACTTTGTGTTGAGTGAGCTAAATCTTGCTAAATGTTAATTATGAGCTCTGGGTGGATGCTGTTTTTGTTTAAGTTCTTGTGAAGTATTGCTCTGTATAACACGTGGCACAAACTCCTTTGGTGGTGGAAGATGTTTCTTTTGTCTTGCCTGAACGTGTTTCAGAAGTCTATTTTGGTCAGGGGACTGCGGAAGGATGAAAAAAAAAAAAAAAAATCTACAAAACATAACTAGGCCAACGGTAGACGGCACCGCATCCTAATCTTTTACATTCTACATTTTCACCATGGAACGGCGCACGGAATACAACACAAGGAATACATGATTTCCTGGATCATAACTCCAGATATGCATCTGCAGTATGTTTTCCATATTGTGATTGTTCAATCTCAGCTGGCTTTTAACACCATGTTCACTCCTAGCATTGTCTGCGCGGCTCAGCCTTGAAAGGCAGAGACAGAAATACGCTGGAACTGTAACCTTTGCTTTATTTCTTTTGTTTCTATAGTTCACATTGTGCTGCACAGTAACATTCACGTAATAACAGCTTTGGAGCCAATTATGAAATCTCAGTGTAATTACTTTGATGTGTGATCGCAGCAGCGACCCAAATTGCGGTTAGGAGGTTTGGATTAATTCTATCGGCAGTCCAAAAACATCATATGCGTGTGCACAGGTGGAAATGCAAGAACTAAAAAAAAAAATAATAATAATAATAATAACCTTCACAGGTTTCCTCACCTATTATCACCTATATTGCTATTATGAATTATTATTATTCCATGTTTTCATACAGCCAACTTTGGCTGCAAAGTTTCAAAGTTGTTTTTTTTTTCTTTTCTTCCCTCTACGTGTTAACATTTGAATTAAATTCAAGCTAAAATAGAGTCAGCACAAGACCAGGGTGAGAAAAAAATCCTTCAAGTCCATGGGTCTAACTGAATTATTGATGTTAATGTTATTTTTTGCAGTTATTATAAAAACAGACATTGGCCGTCGGTGTTGGGGAGGCTCTCCCTGCAGGCTGTCTCTCACATGGTTCCGTAAACGCACTGAATCACTGCCCGAGTGTGTAAATTGTTCTGATAATAACTACTTCAGACCAACTTGCTGCTCTAACAGATTGGGTGCAGTGTAATCTATTGCTACAGCAATAAGTGACTTTGCTGATATCCATTTTTCTTTCCAGTAACATCTCAGCCAGGTGTCCACATCATCAGGTATATGATTCATGCGATTCATTTTCTTGTACCATCTTGCAAATTGGGAACGGGCCTAAATCTATAATGCATCCTTGTATTCTCAAGGGACGGTCCGAGGCAAATTGTGTTTGGATGCTCTTAGCTGAAACACCTATTCTCTTGGATCAGGACTCCTATCATTATAAAGAGGATTTATCTGGGACTCGCTAAAATGATCACTTTAAGGCGCAGTGTGTCAAGGACAAAGAAAGAGGCAATTCAATTTCACCTCAGTCAATTATGAAAATGAATTGAATTCAAAACAGGCAACTTAAATAAACCCCCTATAAACATCCTTTGATAAAAGTGTCTCAGAGAATCCAATTTGAGCTCATTTAGTAATAATTTAGCTCTTTTTCCTCCATCGCTTTTCATCTCGTTTTATTGTTTTACAGCAGACGTGCGCCCCACCGCAGTATAAACAATACATTTTTAATCAAAGGCAGCCTTTCAAAGGGAACATACATCATGGTGTCACTGAAAATTGAAATTTTATCACTCTGTCAAATCCAACAGTTGGCTCATAAAATGTCATCCAAATGTGGCCTAAATCTCAGAGGTCCTATCAGTTTCTGTCTCCAGTTATGTGTGTGAGCGCGGTAAATAGATCCTCAGCTGAACGCTTCAAGTAAAACAGAAAAAAGAATTTGGCTTAAAAGACTCCCCCCCCCCCCCCCCCCCCTTCATCTGTTAAAATAAGGACAGACATTAAATGCTGGTGGAGAGTTTATGAGTACGACACCGTGCCTCTCGTCAGATCTTGAAGGGAGAGAGAAACCTGTAATATGTTGAGATGATTGATTCACTGTCACATTTCCACATACTCTGTTCAATTCCATGTGTACAGAAAGCACAATATTACCTATCTGTAACCCGCACCATGTTTGAACTTACTCTGAAATCACCCCTGTGTTCTGCATCAGCAATGTGATATGAATGACATTTATTGATGGACGAGTATTAAACTGCATGAATGTACACCAGTAGGATGTTATTTTTGATACCGATTTGAGCTTTTTTTATTATAATTTTTTTCATTATTATTGTGTCTGTTTAGGTTTGTTTGAGCATATGTGCTTCAAGAGGGACTATTTTTTTGCTGTTTTGATTAACTTTCCACACAAAGAGCATACCATATGAATGTCTTCTCCTCTTTTAGATTAAATTTATCTTAGTTCATACACAAAAAAAAAACAACACACACTGGAAAACCAACAAAAAAAAGTCAGATTTATCACAAGTTTTCACTTTGCATGATTCTGATACCACAGTTGTTCATGTTTTTTTTTTCTCCTAAGTTCCTCTGCCCAAAAGGATAGAACTATAGCTGATATTATACAAACAAGTAAGCATTCCTCCTCATTTTCTGAATTGTTCTACTCAAAATGTGTGTCACGATTGCCATGTCAGCCCACGTCATGAACTGCATGAACTGTTTGGACTCTCACGAGGCGTCTCTACACTTGACTATGTGGCTCATGCATCCATCATTAGAATCAGTGTCAGTATTGATGTCGACTTCCCTACCTGTTTGTCTGTCTTATGGAACAAAACAAATGTTTCGCGGTGTACACACTCAAACCTTGTCAAATGTGCATACCACTTATGCCTCTGCATACATACGAATATTTGATATTTATGCTATCAGGTAACTGGAGTTTAACTGTACATAGCAGTACCCCGAAGAACTAATAACGATGGCCGTGAACTGCAGTGACACATACAGCGACGAACAAAGGCTACAGATTAAATACGGGAAATCAAAATGTTCTTTTACAGAAGAAAAGGGATACCATGAGAACTGACGATGAGATGACAATCTCTGTTGTAATGTAAATGGATACATATGCATAATGTTGATGAGAGTGTGTCTGAATGTGTTTTTAGGTGAACTTGTATGTGAGCAGAAGGGTATGCGTGTTTTTCCTTGCGTGTGTGTGCGTGAGTGTGTGTGTGTGTGTGTGTGTGTGTGTGTGCGTGTGTGTGTGTGTGTGTGTGTACACTGGCATGCACCTTGCCAGAATATTTTATGTAAACAAATGTGTATCTTGTACAAAAACTATATCAAAATATGATAAAAGACTTAAGTATATGCTTGTAAATTAGTCATCGGTGAGTCAGGTCAAGTCTGCTTGGAGAGATGGCTTCAGTGCTTGCCGGCAAATCTGTATTGGTCAGTTAAAGCTATACAGTCTGTGTTGTCATGCCTTTGTAAGATATCCCACCTAAATCTATGAACAAAAAAAGACCTTCCATATGGTGATTTTTCTTGTCATTGAATTTTACTTGAGCCATTAAATATTGAGTCATGAAAAAAAAAGGAGTGAATCGTACTTGTCCTTCAATGTGCGTCATTATCGGAGTAGAGTTTTTTTTTTTTTTTTTTGGAGAGCTTTGTTATCATGATGGGAAATGGGAGCATTGTATTCAGTGATGCTAATAACAGGTTATTGATGTAAAAATCTACCAAATAAGATATGGGGCTTCAACTTATTCCTTTGAAAAAAGGGGGGGGAAAAAAATCCATATGTGTGTGTTGCAATCAAAAAGCAAACACACACACACAAAGCAGAAAGTACAGCTAAATAACAAATAACGAAAAAGAAAGAAAAATTAATTAAAACACAAACAATTACAACTCTGTCTTACTAAACATAAATGCAGAGAGGTCATTGCAGACAAAATAAAATGTGATATATTTATAAATGTTACAGATGCAGTAGCAACTGTTGCCCTCAAACATAATTTATTGATTTTTCAGGTCAGTCGAAAGTAAAAGTGTGATCTGAATTTTTTTAAATCACCCATTAAGTCAGCGTCCACTTCCAGGTGTGAAGCAAACACACACGTTTTATTTTCAATGCATAACATGTGAAAGCTGTGCGACAGCAGAGAGAGGCTCTATCAAATCACCCCCTGAACATCAAAGTTATCATAGCACTATTATTCCAGGAAAATGAGGGCTTCTAGCATTATTTTCAAGCATCTTCTGTACTGAGAATAATTTAAGTACAAATAACATAACCCCACTCATGACGAGCCTGCATAAAACATGCTGAAATGCATGCTCGTTCAATGGAGTGTGCTTTCACTTTGTCTACAAAAAAAAACAAACAGGTGCATTCAAATGAGGATCTTGTGTGCATTAGGCTGTTAACACGAGGACAGTCTCCTGGAAACTGCATCAATTCTGTGTTCGCTTGCAGCCACCATGGAGCGACTGAATGGAGTACTGAGCCTCCTCTAACTCAAAAATCTGGAGCTGAATGTGTTGGTTTGGAGCAGTTAATAAATACACCAGAGCGTAACAGCGGACAAATCTGTGTTTGCTGAAGGAGAAAAAAAAAAAACGGATAAGATAAACAAAGGAATTTAGATAATCAGTCACAAAATCACTCTGAACACCATAATTAAGTTTGCAAATACAAGTCGTGGGGAGCCAGCTGGGAAAATGCCTCAGTAACAATAGCGTCTGTTGCTCCATCTTTTCAGACACGCTAGAAACAGACATTATTAGAGACAATGCCAGCATTTTCAGATGTAGTAAATCACAATGCACAGTATAATTTCCTCTCATTGTCAGCAGAAACTCCTCCCAGTGTCTTGTATAATCTCAGAGACACAATCGGCATCCCACATTCATGAACATTAAATGCACTGTGTGTCAGATTCAATCCTCAGTGTTAATAAATAAACTTGTGCAGTGTGTGTGGGCAGTGGAACATTTGCATCGCGTTCGTAGGTTCAGGCACTTATATTGTTAATTCAGAATCACACAGCCCCACTGTTTTTTTCATAAATAAATAGCTTGCTATTGTAGAAAATACAATTCAATGCATGAACAAAGGGTTGCAATGCATAAAAAATGTATTGAAAACAGGAAGCAGCTAATGTGGAGATGCCATCTGCACACTGACTATAAATGTCCAAGCCTCAAATCCCTCACCAGTGCAGTGTTATTTTCTTTATTTCTTAACTGAAATCTCGAAAAAGATAACACCTGGTTGTAAGAAAAAGTTGCACTTTTATGTGTGAAGCCTCTCATTTTTCTTGCTGCTGTTTTCCGTCTTGTCTCCAACTTCTGTGCAGCCTTTATCCACAGCAGGATAAAGACGGAGTTTTCAATTAAAGAATGGATCCAGTACCTTCACCCATTGCATTGCCCTGTCAGCTATGTCGTGTTTCATATTATAATTACCCAAAAGAAAAACAAATTGCCTCCTAAGTTGACCGTAGTTTTTGATTGTTGAACTTACAGACATCAGAAAAACCAAAGGCTGTAGAAAACGCTACACTCTCAGCCGGGAGCATTTGTTGAGCTTGCTGTTCAATGGTGCCTCTTGCACATAGAAAGAACTCACAAAGACCACACAGAACAATATACATGCTCATTTATTTTTTTTTTTTTTTTTCCCACTCAAGAAAGGCTGCCTGTTGTAGTAATAATGAGTGCAAGGTGAAGTTGAAGCAGGAAACCCAAACAATGAGCTGCAAGCTGATTAAAAGCTCAACAGAACCCATGGGAAATATATGAGGTGACAGTTTTCTCACAAATGGCTCCTGTCAAACTGATTTCACAATTAAAATGCAGATATTGATTACAGTAGCATCACATGCCATTTAATTATTTTTGTCCTACTGGTATAGGTGTCTTCCTTCCATTAGCAGGAATGTGTCATTTATTACTAAACCAGTCAGACGATAGTCCATGCACCATATAAACTGCATGTTATTTATATTGCGCATGTAAACAGACTCCACACTCACATTCCGGTTAATAAGGAGCTTCATAATTAACAAAAAAAACTGAATGCTAAAAGTCTGAAATCCTCCTTCACTGCTTTTCTCTGGAGGATCCGCAGGTTCAGTAATAAATTGTTACAGTTTAGAGTTTATTCAGAGCATAAGGCAAAGTGCTACAAGTTATAAGGTTGCAACTTTACTCATCATGCAGTTCAGGACTGTCAAATCAGGACAAGTTATAAGCTGAAGTAGCCTGGGGCCTTTACAGGGACAATACAATAGGAAAGAAAAGCTTTATGCTTTTTCTTAAGTAAGTTTGAGCACAGGGAAAGAAATCAGTTTACTCGAGTGCTATTGTTGCTCAGCATGACAGCTGTGAAGTGATTTAGAGCACTTTACCTCTGCTGATTTGGAATATCTTCACATATACCAACACATTGTGTGTGTGTACACAAGATATGCTCCCTGTGTGTGTGCATCAGTCTGCACACACACATACACACTCCTGCACAACCCATCCATCAATCCTTCTCTCCATCCATTCGTCCATCCTTGAGAGCTTTGATGCCTCAAACACTAACTCTTGGAAAGCCTCAACAATCCCCCTGGGCGATGTATCCTTCCTGAGGCCCTTTCAGCTTAATGCATTATCCACTGTTCTTTTATGAATACGTACAAGCCCTCAGAGAGGAAACCTCAGGCTTACAGTACAGTGCAGGGGTTGATGTTCACAACAACAGGACATGACAGGATCTCTTGGCACCGACTCCTAACTCGTGTGACACAAAGAGCCGTGTCGCCCCGGCTTGTAACACAGCAAAGCCTTGCCGGACTGTGTCATCTCGGCGCGTCTTCGGCATATGTTCTGTCCCTGCTCCCTTTAAGGAGCAGCTCTGACCTGGCATATAACTTTTCTATGATAATTGGCTAATAAGCAGGCAGTGACGGACCCGAGGACGTCCACACTGTCAACACGCACGTCCAACGACACCAATCTGCATTTCCACTAATTACTGCATATTTGAACAAGAAAGGACTTTGTGATTCCAACAATACACACACAAACACACACCCACACCTGCACACACACAATCCCCATCTGCTAACACGCCCAACTTATTGTATCCTACTTAGTTTTCAAGGTGTCGTCTGTTCCAGTGTCAAGAGAACATATAGAGATTGTCAAATACTACGCTCATTTCAAATTGTAATTAAACTGACCATCAGGTACCTAGAGGCTGTTTAGTCAACAGCAGGATACTAATTACTATAAGATGACCTTTGGAATAATATCTAGTGAATTATTCATACTTGTGAAAATTACATCAGAGACATGCCAACGACATCCAAGGGACGACTGAATATACACACTCAAAGGTTTCAGGCTGGCCACAAGCGCGAGGCCAGCAGGCTCAACTGCAGCGCTTTGAAGAAGAAAGACAAAGTGAAACTTTTCATGTAGAGAAAAGCACGCTGGACACCTGAAAATAGACTCATGTATGGAAAATGAAAAGAATTTAGCCGGGAGAAGACAGGCTCTCTCATCTCAGGGTAGGTTAAGATCTAATATTATTCTACTGTGAAAGTTAACACTTCTTTATCAAGGAGAGAATCCTATAAACTGTGAAATTAAACCTTAAACATAGTTCGAATCAAGACAAGTCTGAAAGTACACTTAAAAAAGGAAAGATTCCAAACATAACCATGTTTCTGTCATGATTTGATCATTACCGGGCCACAGTGGGAAAGAAACGATCTCCAGAACAACAGTAGGTGCTTAATTTCAACGGGAAGAAATCTATAATGTCACATAAAAGAGGGGAAATAAGATTTGAGGAAAAAAAAACTAATGCAAAAAGAGAGGCAGAGCAGTGATGAGAAATTTGAACGTATTCATCAGCCTGCGGTGACTTTCAGGAACACTAACAGCATCTACTCCCTCATGCTCCACATGTTTCTGTGGGGTATTCTGCACAACAAGGGCAGAGGTCCTGAAGAGTTTCTTTCCCATCTCAGCTCAACCTTTAGGGACACTTTGCAGAAATTACTCTCGGGACCTTGCACAAACTCTTTTCCATTTTTCTGTGTGACATAAATACATAAACAAGGATGGGAGGGAGTGGAGTCCTCAGAGCTCCGCGAACAGGCAGAAGTCCAGCGACAGCGGACTCAGAGTTAGAAAACTGCATGACTAAATCTGTGCTATCCTTCAAGAGCAGAGAGAGAGATGCTTCTTTTTTTTTTTTTTTTTTTTTTAAGAAAAGAGCAGGGTCTCTGGCAGCAGTAGATCATCCCAGGTTTACAGTGTCTCTACCCATGAAGCACAAAAGTCACCCAAATGGACTGAGCACCACGACACGGACGTTAACTGCATGGCCCGGACCTCTGAATCACCACATCCAGTCCGATCTCAGCGGAGTATTTATGAGGATATTTTGAAAAAAGGGTCAGCACAGGGCTCTTCATGGCCATCGTGGAAGACCCAAATGATTAGTCAAAATTTGGGGTAATTGCTGGTAATTAACAGTGACCTTGTTCTCCTGGACATTAGAGAACTGCAGCCATGCCAGATCGCCCATCCTGCTACCATTAGAGAGCAATTAGAGAAAGCAGACTCTGGACCATACAGCAAGATAAAATGTATCCAGCCACGCAGGCTCTTATTTCTAGTACTTATTACTCACTCGCAAGCAGCTAATCGGAGGATGCCAAAACTTATTTGCATATAAATTCAAGGAGAGTTGTTTTAAAGTATTTGAAGAGCTCATCAAGCGATATTGGTATTCAAACCCATTTTACTGTCACACCAATGGATCACTGATGTTCTGATCATCTCTTTTACTTAGATCCCTTTTAGGTTTTTACAGTGATTTCATCTGACATGTGATTTGACATTTTGTTGACAAGCTCATAAATTATAGGTGCACGGTCAAAGATTTGTTCTTGAGCTGAAAATGAAAGAAAGATCCGGAGTTATGAACCAATTCCCAGTATTCCGTGTTAAATGTGGCTACTAGCTAAGGGCAGACAGCATGCTTAAAACAATATCAATAGGAAAGTTTTCAGTTTTGTGGGGATTTTGGAAAAAATGGGCAAATTTGACCACTGCAGGCAGTGCACAAAAATATTATTCTCCAACTGTTTTTAAAATGGGCCCTATCAACAAAAATTGACTTTCATAAGTTTTTAACATTGTTAGTGTGTGATAACCTCATTAAAACTTCAGTTAAGTCAGTGTTTCTCTTCATTCGTGCTTTTTTTGAGTAATCTATGGGAATACTCAGTCCAATCGCTACTGCCTGTTTGTCCCTCAAACGACTGGCTCACCACCGGCCCACGTCAGGCGATGGCACCGATCATGAAGCGCCAAATATGCAGGTGCAGCATCATAGCGTACTACTTTAGGAGAACCTCTTGCCTCCATAGATTTTCATGCACTCCTGTTTCACCGGCAACCTCAACAAGATGGAGGAATTTTAGCACATAGATAACTATAATATAGAACTTGGCAGATTCATCCTCCACTGTTGGCACACAGTCTATGTATCATATGTCTATGCTCATCATGGCCATGCTGTTATGCCGTTCTGGGGTAATGTCAGGTTCAGTTGTTTGGGCTTCCATGTTGAAACCATGCCATATAGAGTTACAAATATTTTGTAATACAAAGCAGTCCGTAGTGCTAGGCGTGCTAAATTACTTATTGACTGCAGATTACTTGGCAGGCTTGGAAAAGCATGAACGGCTCCCTTTAACAGTACTTAAGGCAAATAAACAGGTTACCCACACTGTCAAAAGGTGACATGCACAGAGCAGCTCACCTCAGTAGATAATATTTTGATTTCAGTTTCATCAACGTTACATATGGTACAATTCAGAGGATCCAACACCCGAAGAGGTCACCCATTCTGAGGCTGTTAAAAATTAGATGTCAATGTAAACCAGAAAAAAAAAAAAAAAAAAAAACAAAAAAAAAAACCTCATTTGGAATTCAAATCTGGAAAACTGCCTCTTGCTTTATTTTTGGAAGGTCCTGTTTTTCTGTTGGCGAGGTGGGTGTGCCTGCTGTTGGGCTTTCACTCTACTGATATAACAGAGAAACTACTAAGAAGGAGCTAGAAGACATTTTTCTTTTTTTTTTTGTGGAAAGTGGGTGGGTTTACAAGACGAAAAAGTTTTATTGGGTCTGTTTTCATGATCGCGGTGCTCAGAGCCACAGAAAATGCTACTTTTAGAAAACGCTGCGACTGCAAATGCACAACACGGCCGTACTAACTAGTTCTTCTGCTCCTGTGCAAGTAGATGCAGAATAACAACAATGGCGGCCTGCAGAGTGGCGTGACTCCCAGTGCACATTCTCACTGGACTTGGTAATTTTATAGTTGAGAGTCATCCATCACTGCAAGCCTACTTCACTGTCTGTTAAAGCAAATGTTCGTGTAATCGTCAGTGTTAATATCTATAATCTACTGTCCTCTAAGTGCATGTGCAACAGTGCCAACTCCTGGTCTTTCATTTCTCTGTAAATCCCACATCATTTGTAAATGTGAAGCGCCTACAATGTTACTCAAAAAAAAAAAAAACAAAAAAAAAAAGCTTCACAACTATGAAAATAGGACAATAGCAGCATTATGTGAGCAGCAATCATATGTATGAACATTTTTTAGTTTGCAACCCTATACTGTTGGCTCACCTCAAAGGGTGATGAAAAGAAGTTAAGATTGTGCTGCTCTCTCCGTACGGAAGTACATCAGTGAAAGTGCTTTTACTGCGAGTTCTTTGTGTGAATCTAAAGACGGAATCATAGGGCAGCCACGGCGCCTGACAAGCCTGCTCATGTTCAGCACACACGCAGCTTTCCTGCAGTTAAGGCAGCAAGTCCCTGAAGCTCTTCCTCCATGGAGTTTATTGTCAGAGTCTATCCGATGGTAGGATGCCTCTCCCTCCTCTTTGAAATCCGGGAGATCAAACAAAACAACAGTGTTGACGCAGGCTGTGTTGTGTTTGTGGTTTGAATATATAATCAATTTCCATGGTTAGAGGTTTTATTTGTTGTTGTATTGTTGCGAGATTGCCAAACTGATAATGAATACGATAATATACCCTGCAACAATGTCTACTTAACTTATGTCTTCTGTCTATTTCACCTGTTAAGATACTCCGCTGTGCTTTAACAAATACCGACATGAACGAGAAAATTTGAGCAATATCAACTTTTGCATCAAACATGCAAACAGCACTGTTATGGTTAATCCTTTCAAAGCAATGTTATTCTGAGCAATCAACCTTTTCTCTCAAGAACATCTTTTGCACAATGGCAAGTGAAAGCACGGCGGGATGAAAAGAAAGAAGCAACAAGGAAAATCAATATAGCAATTATGTGGTGCAAGATATGGACATCAAGGTGTTATTTGAAGTGACCGAAAAGAAGAGGTGACATAAAGCCAATTCAAATAGAGCAACATTGTCTCAAATCTGGCGCTCCTGGCATGGATTTAAAGCCACCAGAAAACCAACCAGTTTTCTTTTTTTCCCCTTATTTTTTTTCCCCGCTGCTTTGCCACAGCAGAATTAGCATTGTTTAGTAATATCTAATCTATCTTCTCCTTTATGTTTGCACACAGTCACCAGCCTCTTAAAGCGCCGTTCGCTATTATGTATGTTATCGGCTGCGAAAAAAGCCCCGAAACTACAGCGACAAAAACACCGATTAGGCTCATTGAGATTTTAGACAACAAAATCCACAAAATCCCTCCCCCCTAAATACACCACCACAAAGAAAGCACAATCACTCACAAACACACAGAGAGAATGACATGGGGGGGTGTCGCAGGAAGGACAGAGAGGCAGATCAACACACACACACACACACACACACACACCACCAGACACACACACGTTCGTACGAGCCCTCCACCTTCCCCCCTCCACCCGTTTACCTGCTCAAAAGAGGTCACCTCCAGCTCTGTCAAGCTATGCAGGTGGGTCAGAGATCCGGACTTGATAACTGGAGGGAGTTTAGAGAGCAGACATTTGACAAGCATGACAATGCTCTGACAGCCCTCATTGCGCCATGATTAATGACTGACACCCCCGTCACCTGTCTCATACAGAATGCAAATGCGGCACTGTGGGAAAATTACGCCAGTACGGGCTCGTAATTGGATGCAAGAAGTATCCCGTAACGCCAGAGAAGGATGGGGGGGGGGGCTTCTTACCCCTGAAACAAGGCTTTATTACGGAGAACACTAGAGAGATGATGAGAGCGATGCCGCGGCGAGATTGAAAATGACCGCCAGCAAATCCTTCTCATTTGTAGCAACACGTTGACATTTAGCAGCCAGTCCAGGGACGGGCAGAGGCAATGTTTTGCATCTTGAGTTGAATAGTCACTTCATATCTGGCTCTCTCACATCACACACACAGATCTGATCTCAATGACATATATGCACCATATCATGTTTCAATATGAGTGTTTATTTTTTCTTTTCTTCTTCAGCAGCAGGTTACAGTCTCCTGCTGAGTGTATAAATTTAGCTTCTATAAATATGTTGATAAAATACAAATCTGGCAAGTCAGTTAATACTGTATTTGTTTATAATTTTTCAGTTATATACAGAAATCACTAAGTGGTGTAGGCTGCCAAGCTAATAAAATGAAATATTATGACTTTCACAATATTATTGAGGACTTTTTTTTAAATTACTGTCATATTCAATGGTTTAACCTACCTATTATTGTATTTCTCAGTACAGCATTAAGTTTTCCACACAGAATTACAAGTAAATGCATCCAAATAAAACAGAAAATGTGAGATTTGTTTTAAATGTAAAATTAAATCAAAGCAAGTTACATTAAACACATTTGGGGAGAAAGAAACAAATTGCATCATTAAATACAAAATGTAGAAAATGCACAAAAAAATGACTAAATGGCTAGATAGGCGGGTGAAGGATTGGACGAGTGAATGGTCGGACTCAGTGAATAACAGAGTGAAGGGGTGATTAACAGTGGCAGCGAAAACGAGTGAGAGAGAAAGAAAAGGACGCCTGATTGAGAGAGTGACTGATCAACCCAGATTGACTTCATCAGTGCAGAATTAAAATAAATAAAACTGTGGCTCTGAAGGCACTCCACTCTGTGTGTGTGTGTGTGTGTGTGTGTGTGTGTGTGTGTGTGTGGTGTGTGTGTGGTGTGTGTGTGGGTGTGTGTGTGTGTATGGACTAGCACATGGATAAAACTGACATCAAGTTCGACTTAGAGTCCAAGTTTATTTGATAGTTTTGCCCACACAGGGCCTGACTGGTCTCATCGTTTTCTGACCGACTTGCCCCTTGGTTCCTCATATCTTGGATTCACTGTGATAGACTGCCTGGAAAGTTTATTATTTCACATGGAATTAATGGAAAGTCGTGTGAGGTTTTTGCACCTGAATTAATTAATTTCATTCTCCACGTTTGCCGGCATTGCATTCAAAAGTTATTTTAACTATCACAATATGGTGGCAATCAGTTCTGTCATTTAATGAATTTAGCTGATAAAACATTTTCATCAAACTATTGAATTTCCTCTGCGCAATCAGCTCTTGAAAATAATAGCTTAATGTATTAAAGCACAAAGTTTATTATTCCAAACATTTCTGAAAAAGGAATAATAATTATCAAAGAGGATGGTGATTTCGATAGACTTCAAACATTAACTCTACTTGTAGTTTATGAAGAAATGATTACCAAATGCATTAGCATTTTTGCATAGCCTTGACATTGAGCTGAGGTGCTCTAGGTGTCCCTCTCCAACAGCTGGCATCAGAGTCTAATGAATATGCATCGCAGTCTTCATGACATTTATCATTGAGTGTTTTGATGGGAACTGCAAGTTCACTTTTACTTTCTCAAGGGGCAATCACTTCTAATAGAACGGCTCCGGGAGGCCCACAAGAAAGTTTTTAAGGAAATAAAGCGACTAGTCACAAGCAAAAATTTAATTATTGTGTTGCTAGAGAGTCGTTCCATATGTTTTTTGAACACTGTTCTCCCGAATATGGCAGTGTCGGGAGCTCTGCAGTGTTGCTATGCGCTTGGCCCTGATGTGGTTTCATTCAGCCATTCAGTAATCCCTCGCTGATCGCTGCAACAAGTGAGCAAATGCTTTAATGAAAGGACTTAATCAAAAGCCCAGCCACGCTTTTCCTTGCTAATTAAGTGTTGGCTTGATAGCCACATGTCAGTTCTGACATATACACAGATCTTGTTTTTCCCCCCATCAAATACAATTCATATTCAAGAAAACAAAAGATAAGCAATGGAGCTGATAGAGATTTCAAATGAATTGACTTCCAGCGTGACTGATTGAGTTGTCGTTAATGCCTACATTTAGGAACAAACATGGCAAGCTTACTGGTGATACAAATCCTCCTGCTTTCGCCTTTTGTAGCACACATTCGATACGCAAACACAGATAGAAGATATTGTCTAGAGCAGGCGTCATTGAGTTTTTTTGAATATGAAAGGTCCTTCAGTGATACAAATGCTTTTTGTTTGAAACTTCCTAAATGATTTCAGCTTCAAATCATGTTGTTTGCACCAACTACTTTCACAACTTGTCCCGCTGGCTGATAGCAAGGCCGTCGCCGGCTACCAGGTGCCTGCTGGGATTGTGTTGGTTACATCTGGTCTTAGAGAGGACAGAATCAATGGAGGACACGTCCCCTGATCACACAAAGTCACTCCAGCATTGGCACAGGCTCAGAGTTTCAGAAGGTGAAAGCATCAATCAAAACACGCCAACTCTGAAAATAATTGTGGATTAATGGTTTCTGCTGGGATTGGATTGAAATCTGACCAAAGACCGACTGCAAGCCTGGTTTCAGGACGGTCCCCTCCATCCGTAACCTGACCCCATCCTGCTGCTTCTCTCCAGCCTCACACTCACGTAAACTCAGCTAAATATCTGACTCACTCTACGAAATATACTTTCATCCATAGCATGCTTTCCACTTATGTTTTGGTTTGCTGTGTTTTGATGTTGGAAGTGTAGTTCGTTGCGATACATATTAAGGAAGGTTCTTTTTTTTTTTCTGCTTCTGAGCTGCGAGCTAATTTGCTACCCAGAGGCAGAGTCCAGAAATCAAGCTAAGACAGCCTGTAGTTCTACATCACTGTGCATGTCAGACGGTGGCTTTGGTGCAAGAAGAACAGCAGCTTCCTAGAGACACTCTGTATTTACTGAGGATTTGATCCTAGATTATCCTTTTTTTCCATTTAGCTATATTTTAAGTGTTTTCATTGAAATATGGTGATTACTGACGCTGAAAAATACCATTATTTAAACATATGGTGAAGGTTGTGTCAGGGGGAAGGGGGCAACTTTGATGTCTTTCTTCTTCTTGGCAATACATTTCTAAACAATCAAGATCCTTTTGAATACAAACAACAAAGAGGAATTAAACAAAGAGACATAATACAATGAGGAAACCTGATGTTACCGCAACACTGAATATCTCAAGTGCAGCTCCTCGTACCGAATTGTATAATAGATATCATCAAGCAACAATACCCAATTAGGTGTGCATAGGCATGTGTGTATCCAAAAAAGAAATGTCATGGATGACAGAACAACTGACACTGTAAATGTGTTTGTATGAAACACTGTGCCTGCGTCCTAATCAGAGAGTTATTGACAAGGCCAAAGGGTTAAAAGAAGGAGGGGAGAAAAAAAGAGGTTTTGACGTATATCTGTGATATGATGGAGGCAGCAGAATGTGAACAAACAGTTCTTTCCAGGTAGTTTGAGTGATTGCCTAATCCCCTGTAGCTAGATGATTGCAGAGCAAGGTCAGTTTGAAGGCTCAGACTGATTGAGTGCTGTCTGTGGTCCGGGGCTCGCTCCAGCCTCTGATGCCATTAGATGGACAGCGGCTGAAGATTCACTCTGGAGTTTTTCAACACTTAAACCCAAACTGTCCGCGGTAAATGGCACTGGTGTGGCAGTAATCATCGGGACATAACAGCGGGAACAACATAAACAGCAATCACCGGCGCCGTGTTATCATTAATAACAGGAGAACAAAGCAAACCGGCAATAGCGATAAAAAATAAATGGGGAAAAAGAGAATACATATTTGCTCGGAGTGGAGATTTCACGCATTTCGGTATCTATATTTTTGAAATACTGTCGGTTTTTTTGCTGTTCTATTGCCTTTTATTTCATCATATCTAAAACACTGGCTTGGCAAACACAAAGCAGCCATGTTACTGTTCACATCAACATAAATTTGTATTTGCACGCCACCATCTATTGATTTTTTTTTGTCCTATTTCCTGTCCATTTACCTTATAACAGACTCCTCTTGTCAGTGCTACCTAGCGATCCTGTACCTCATTGACAAACGTATTTCTCAAGCTGTCATTTCGGTTGCTGAAGTGGGTTGAAGGTAGGAGATTCAACACTGTTGGGTCACACACACACACACACACACACACACACACACACACACACACACACACACACACACACACTGCTATATGTACATTCAAATGTGGAAAGAAAAAGCTGTTCTGTGTATCAAACTCCAGTAGTCTGCTGCAGAAATCCTTTGTGCGGACATCTCTGTGACAGCTCCTTGGCAACTTCTGCGCTTGTGTGCCACAAGCTCCCTAAGCTGACTGTTTGGATCAAGTGGGAAGAGGCAGCAATCCCAAAGAGAACAAAATAGCAGATCCCAGCAGCTTTCATAGCCGATGCTATGAGATTTAGTAGAGTAGAGATGAGGGTGTTGAAGTACGAGAATATCCGTGTGTGTGTGTGTGTGTGTGTGTGTGTGTGTGTGTGTGTGTGAGCAAGAGAGAAAGGGGGGAGGGGTGTACTTTGAAATCATTCGAAATGTCAAACAAATGAGATTCACAAGAGGCATTATGTTACCATAACGATGATGCAGTGAAGCTTAGGTGTAGCGTCAACATGCAAATGCTCAAGATAATAAAGTGATGCCATTTTTTTTTTTTTTAAAAAAGGCTTAGAAAAAGGATGAAAGAATTTCTCCCCTTTCACAGCAGCACTTTGAAGTGTCAAGCTTATGAATTGTGTTCAATTTCTGACATGTTTGGAGTAAAAGAAAACATCCACTATTAAGAATAATTATGAAACAAACTTAACTGTAAATACTGGACAGCATTTGGCGTGACTGAATTATTGTTTACAACATGAATTTGTGATCAAGTTTATTCAGGTCATATTTTTAAGATTTGTTGCCGTTTTTATTTGTTTTTATCTTTTTTTTTTTTTTTTGTCAGTCTACACCCAAACACAGATTTGAAATAACAGAGAAATTTTGAAGCCACACAGGTTTTGTTTACATTTCATTTTTCATCTCCCCAGCTTCCGTCTCGTAATCTCCTAAGCCAAACACAGGTACGCCGCTCCCCACCGCTGATTCTCAGGCAACCGAGCTTTAAAGAAACGGACAGAATTGGTTCCAGCTGGATGGACTCTCCACATCATTTAATGTATTCCAGTCTATTACCACTTTTGTTCTGACACCTCATTCTTTTCCACCAATATACGAGGGGGTCATTCAATAACTGACACCTCTCTTCCATGCCGTAGTCACATCTCTGTTGCTGTTTGAGCACGTGTCACAGCTGAGAGGCCTGAATTTCAAGAGATAGATTTGCTGACAGAGACGTCCCATCACTCCTCGGATTGAGGCTTGCACAGGAAATGCTTCACTGTAAAGGTGCAGTAGCCTTGTCACTTTTATCTGCGGTAATTGATCACAGCAGACAACAGCTGATGTGTGCAAGTCAATTGTAAGGGGCAAAAGGATGCTGCTTATTCAGATAAAGGACCTGCAGCAATCCACAAGTCACTCTCATTGATAGGTTGGGCAACGTGATTGGCAGAAAATCAGCCGGGAAGGAAGTTTTCTCTAAGTGTATATGACCACATTCTACTTAAACCTGATTGTGTGTATGGTAAACTCCTATGAAATATCCAATTAGTTAAAATATCCCTATTTACATCATCAAATCCCTTTCCACACACCAGACAGGCACCAGAGACGTATTTAACTGCAGTAGTACAGGTGCACTGAGAAAACCAGTCTGACTAAGAAAGGGAAAAAAAAAAACAAGCATACCCTGGGACTTCTCAAATGCCACTTAGCATTCAAGGACTTTGTGATTCATTAGTAGCCCAGCAGACTGGTTAGATGGAAGCATCTGTTATCTGGTTCCAGTCCTTATGCCATCAATGTCACAAATAATCTCATACAACAGGTGGTTTACAGCTACAGGTTCTTCGTCTTCCAGCCTGCTGCATTATCTTATACAGCTCAGGGCGATTCGGATTTTAAATACGCTGTCATTTTCAGAGATTATTAAGAATAAGCTGCATTTTTATGCATGTGCTATTTTATCAGCTTTTACAGTTAGCTGCTGAATTTATATAGCAGGAAAATTTATAAACATTTGGCTGACTGCCTATTGGCTCGTGTCTGCAGCTGCTCCGGCAACTGATGCATGGCTGTTGGAGAACATGAGCAATAACTAGACATCATTCCCTTAAGAACTAAGAAATAGATCAAAAATTTCAAAATAAACTTCAAGAGGATAAGATGACAGTTTGGAAAACAATAAAAACCTGTTTTTTTTTTTTTTTTTTTCCCAAAGCAGTGATTTCAGAGTCAGTAATGTTAAACCTGTTTTATCCCTCTTTACCAAATATCTTTGTTTGTTGCACAATCTGGGTTATGGGAGAGATGCAGCAACCTGGACAGATTGACTGTCCATCACAGACAGACAGACAAACACCCACGCACACACCTACACACACACACGCATGGGCAAATTGGAATTACCAATCAAGCGTACAAGCATGTCATTGGATTGTAAGGAAGCAGCAATACACAGAAAACTAACGCAGGCTCAGCAGGACCGTGCAATCTGCCTTCAGAGAGGTCACGTGAGCCAGCCGGTTTCGAACCAGGACCCGTCTCATCCCCGCCGCTTCGGGCAAATCAAAAGGGAATTTGCAGTCCTGACACAAACTGGAAATAAATCACTGCATATGCTCACCTAATAAAGTACTGATACGCTCCATAAACAGAGCTTTGAATTCAATCTCAAACAAAAATGGATGCTTCCTTTGTCCAAACAGAATTCACGGCAGCGATATTGTACCGGATCACGTTACATCGTACAAGTCTCCCCGGTGAAAAGGCGAGTGCATGTTTCCAGCCATGTTTACAACTGCCGCTGTCATCCAGTGAATGGTGGGCCGAAACAGGTTGAGGTAGATATTTCTGAACTATTTCAACATGCCCATCCAGCTGCGGGGAGACGTCTTGACTGCCAGAAGCTGTGAACTTGACATTTGTTCTCTCTGAATAGGGCGCATGATGAAGCGAGGATGAATGTGGAAGCCTCCTGCGGACATAATCACACTATTGTAAGAACCTACAAATTATTGTGAGAACACACAACGGGGAACATCTGATGAAGAATGGACAGCTCGCTCTAAATGGGGAGCGAGGATTTATTTTGACATTAGGTTGATGAGCATTATTACCGAACCTTTTTCAGCGAGGATTTCCAATAAGCGAGAAAGTGAAAAATCTCTCTGGGTAATTTGTAGCTTTGGTTCATTTTGTCAACGTGTATATACTACTTTTTCTTACGTTGTTTTGAAAGCTTCGCTTTAATTAACTTTCTCTGAGATTAAATAACAGCGGGTCTGTGTCACCGTGTCCTTTGTTTTCAGTTGGTGACGTTAAATCGAGTAACCGCGCTTATCCTTGTGCAACTTCAATCTGTTCTCGTTATGATCACGGGACGGATTTATATACGTTCATGGTGTCAGTCAAGAAGCAAATCGTTCCACTTAAGTCCGTAGCTCTGCTTCACGGACGTCCCCTCATCAGTCATAATTCATGATATCAGTCTTAAACATCTGGTGTTCCACCCATACAAGCTGTTTTCACTCTCCGGGATGTTTTGCTCCACGTATCTTTGTGTCGTGCATAAAGGCTTTGCCACACCTTCCCAGCTGATGCCTATATTTTTGCTGTGATCCATACGTGTCATAATACCACTGGATTATGTTAACTCATACCATCTCCTGATCGCTACTGAATTTAATCTTTTCATTCGTGTTTTTCATGTAATCTGCACCATCTGCAGATGGTTTCAGGAACACTGGCACAACTGTGAAGTGATTTGTACGGTTGACTTACAGCAAAAAAAAAAAAAAAACTCGGATTGGAATTTTGGTGCTGTTCTTGTTGCGGCGGCTGCATCTTCTGCCTGAGCCTGCACAGGTTCTGAAACAACTTTTCTGTGTTAATCTTGTAATGGCCTGAGCACCGCTCCAGCTGGGATGAGTGCATTAAAGAATGTTTGTTTGTTTTTCAAAGGGTGTTTAAGTTAGTTGCTTAATTTTAATGCATGAAGACACCAAAAAGTGTAACATCATACTTTTTTTTTTTTCCTGCAAGGGAATTAAGACAATGCACAAAAGTGCACACAGAGGTATTTCCATATTGCACATTAGAAGCTATAGGGGCAAAATCTGATTTTTCGGTTTTAAATTGCCGTGGAGACAATAGCAATTTCATGGTTGTTCAAGTTGAGACGCTGCAAAAGATCTCTCAGGCTTGTCGACCTTTATCTCGGCAAACATCAGAATCCCTATACAAAAAAGCAGAAAATGAGCTATTGATTTTTTCTTTTTTCTCCCCCCCTCGCCTGACTTTCTTATCCCCCCCTTGGTATTGTCATTCTATTGTCTAAATGAAGGTCAGCATTGGTTTCCTTGTCTCTGCCACAGAGATGCAGTAGAAATATAGCAAACCGTGTTTTTTGAAAGAAAAAGATCTCGCAGGATGTTAAGAGGTTGCTTTTGTCTTTAGGGATTAATTGGCTCAATAGAGGCTTTTCTGTCTTCTGAGCTCCTCAGTTTTCTGTATGTGGAAAATATGTGAAGACAATATGTGAATAACAGATGAATAACTGCAAAGGAAGGTTTCTTGCTTTTCTAAAGAAACGACAGACGTGGGTTTGATCAATGAAAAGAGGCTCCAAACGATCTGTGAAGAAGAAATTAAGTTTAAAATGTAATCAGGATGAATCAGATCGATCGAGATTTTAGATTCTACACTGGTGAACTGCTTTAGTCCTCTCTATGGCTAAAATCTAAATGTTCCCCAATATATACCAAAGTATCATTGATTCCAGTGGAAATATGCTGCTTTCCTCCTTTGGTAGATGCTTCATCTTTTACAAGACCTCAAATATATGCACAATTACCCTCCGATTGCTGGCATCTAACATCAAACATGTTGCCAATTCTACCTGTAATCATCTGAGCTTTTGGTGATCGGAACCAAGTCGGGAGAAAAGAGCAAAAATTTAAAGCTTCCTTTAGTTGTTGTTACATACCCGCAGTGAAAGCCAATCAAAAACCCGTTTTCGTTTGACCCAAAGATTGTTGTTTGCGTCACCTGATGGGTAGTGGCAAAGACTCCTGTCACGGTGTCTGGTACATCAGCGGGATCAAACGCTTCCTTAAATCTGCACCGACATCAGTGCGTTTGACTTGGCATGCCTCTCTCATCTCAATTCATCACCTCCCCAAGGTGAGCACGCTATCTTGCCAAATCCAAGTCGCTGTACAGTGCAGAAGCCTTTTTTGCATATTCTTCACAGTTGTTTATGGTTTACTGAGCAGGTCACTTCCCCTGCTTGCTTGAACAGCTGCTTCAGTGATGCCCCCCCCTCTCTCTAACAGGGGTGGGAAGACTACTTGTGTGCTGCTCCCTGTCAAGTTCTCCTTTGCTTGTGAGGCCTGATGGCGACCTCATGCACAGCATTTACTAGGGCCATATGAATAATTTATCCTTTGAATTTAGCCCAACCCTGACATTTCGATGTTTGATGCCCACAGGCTTTGGCTTTAACAATATAGATAGTGCTTCTTTCCTCTGTGCACCATCTGATAAAGTCTGAAAGCACAGCTAGTGTACTCGATATCAAAAACCATGGATATCAGCGATGTGTATGCTCCACACTCGGGATTCTTCTATTCTATTAACTCTTACTGCAGTATCTTCAGCTATGCGGTTCAATTCCATATGGGCCGCAGACATTTGAGGTGAAAATAGTGTGTTTTGTCAATAGCAGGGGGGGGAAAAAAATGGAATTTTAATAATTGCCATGGGGGGCAACTTCACAGCAGAAAATAGCAACAGAATACATCAAAGTGAAAAATTACCAAATAAATAAATGAATAAAAGAAACAGAACAAAACTGCATCATTTAAATATACACAAGATACATAACTGACAATTTTAGCTGCAGCTTGGTTTGCATAAACAGGCAGGTTTCACAACAGAGCGCGAAATGCATCTTTGGAGCCATTAGAAGACGGGTTCCACTGTCACGAGGAGGAGCTGTATTCAGACTCTCCTCCTGTGGGGACATTTCAAAATGTCTTTCTGCATGTATGTCATCATATAGAAAAGCGCAATAGGAGCAGGGAGCAATCATATTGTAAATGCCAGCAACATGTGAGTGGAGTAATGTAGAAAATCAAGTAATGTAAATATTATAAAGACAAAAAACTGGAGTGTGAAATGGCTGGATCAAATACACCCTGATTAAAAAAAAAAAAAAAAAAATCACAAAAATAATTTGCAATATCATGATTTTTTCATGTCAAGTAAAACTGCTGTTTTTTTTTAATGAATAATTTCTATCTAAACACTAATTCTTACATTTGATAATTTCTATCTAAACACTAATTCTTACATTTGGTAAGCAGAAATGACAATGTCCTCGACATCTGGAAAAACTTGATTGGTAGCCTGTTGCTTACCCGTCTTTTCTATAGGGAAGGAATATGTAGTTGTTGTTTTTTTTTTTTAAACAGAAAATCCAGGTTTGCTGATGTGGACACCTAATTGCAGGTGCACATAATCGCCACCTCTTCACCTGGAATGATGACATGTGTCTGTATCTCCACATCCTGTCGGAAATCCACCACCAACTCCTTGATCTTACTGACATTTAGCAGCAGATACTTATCCTTCCCCCATCAGATGCTCACTATGGCAAAAAAAAAAAAAAGAAATCATCAAAGAAGTGCTGGAGGGTGCTTGATCCATAAATGAACCTGAAGTCAAAAGTGCAACGAGTGAATCATGAAGAAACTGACCCTCGTGTGTGTTTATGTGGGTAGTATTTGTTTCTTTGATGTATACAGCTTAATGCAACCAGAACAGCCAATTAAATAGCAGCAGATATTTTGAGCGTACTGCTGGTCATTATATTCCAGTATACACATATACAATGCTGAAAGCACATCAGATCATACTACATCATGCCTGGCTTCACTATCATTATTATCTTCGCTTGTTATTATGATTTCCAATCCTGGTTTTGTATAATTTTTTTGAGAAGAACAATTTTATGGGAATAATTGCAAAAACACATTCGATCATCATTAGTGCCTTAAACCACATATAGGGCTTTGTCAAATTTATGAAGGCATAATTCTGCTTAGAATACCATTAAACTTGTGCTTGCAATGAAGACTTGTCTATTCAGCCTCTCATTAGACCCGTCAGAGAGAGGAAATGTAAAGGGGAGGGCAGTTTAACCACATGAGCATAACATCTTTATGCACCAGCATTACACAAGACCGAGACGTTTTCAATTCCCATGCCACTGAATTATGCCAAACATCTGTAAGGCGTCGGGACAGTGATATCTCAACCGAACTTCATCAAAAGGGTTGATCGTTAATTACTGTTAATTTATTGTGTTTTTATTGGAACAGACACCAAATTAGAAACAAATTAGACTCGCTCGGAGTTGAGGATAAAATTAAAAAAATCACTGATGGAGAAACAATGGCTGGAATGTAAATTAACAGAATGATAAAGTTCACTTACAAACTGTAATTTAAAATTGAGTTTATAAATGGGCCTTTGATTGATATTTCACAGATTACCATGTAAATGAAAGGACCGAGTGTGGCAATTGGCAAAAAACAGCTCAACGTGGGATATTTTGCTGCAGGATTAGTGCTTCCACCTCATGTTTAATCTCCTGTTTCTGATAACACTCACAGCTGGATCTAGAAAACTGCTGGTACTCCCAATCTGAGTTTGGACATTGTAGCATATCTATTTTAAGGATTTTATTTAGTTTAGAAATAATGTATATATGTATTGTGTATCTATTGTTTCACCCTGCGTCTTTCCTTTTATTTCTAGTTTACTTTTAAATGGAATAATTTAAGATAAAAGTTATTTTTACACCATTCACACGTCCATTTTTCTGTTATTCAACATTTAACTTTGCAATTGCTGGAGAAAAATCTGAAATGAATACTTCGCTTTCAAACATTTCAGCATGAAAAGATTTTTTCTTTTCTTATTCTCCACCTTCAGCACAGCCAATTCTTCCACATTTAATATTCACCTTGCTAAATCCTTGAATGGGTTCTATCAATCAACAATTCACATTACATACTCTTCCACTCACTCGTTCACACAAAGAGAATTTGATAGACTGAGTGCCATCCTTTGAACTAGTCGGCACTCGGGCGCCACAACAAAGATGTTCGCACAAAGCATCTCACAAGAACCAATATCTGGTCACACACGACAAGCCCACATGGATTCTTTTTCTCATTGTTCCCTACGACTAATAAAACTCCCCCTTAGTTTACTTTCTGAAAAGACTTTGAGGGACATTTTTAAAATGTTGTGCTCTGGCATTTTCTCAGATCTGACTTTTTTTCTCCTCCCCCCCAAGGACATCTCCTCCTGCTGCCAGGACCTGTCAGGCAAGAGCATCTCAAAGTAACGGGGTGAGAGGACACCAATTAGAAAGCCATCCTCGGCCAAGAGAGCCAGTGGCACAGCTTGCCACAGGAAGTGGGATGTCTGACTTCCTGCATGGGGTCACAGCTGTTTGCGAGGAGGTTACCGCTACAAGCCAATACGCGGTGCAGTTTAGCGTCGGATGAGGCAGGCCTCATTTGAATAGCAAAGAACCATCTCAATGTCACCAATAAATTTACATGATTTCTTCCTTGCTACAGCTGGGATCAGAGAGGGGACTCTGCAAGAATTAGGGGAGCACGACAATGTCAAAGGAGCAGGACCGGCTCTTTTCAAGTTGGCTCTGTTCGAGATAGCGATTATTACCTAATTTTACATTAAGTTCACATTTGTACAAACAGAAAACATCACTAATATGCTAATATGAATGAACAAAAATACTTTGTATCTGCAGGCATGGCTTTTAAGCTGCTCATATCATTATATTCTATCCGAAGCTCTGCTCTATTCACATTTTCTTTACGTTAGTGGTTACAATGGGATCCTAAATCACAATGAAGAAAGGCAGGACACAGCCTGGAATGGCTGCTAACCCAGCATAGAAGAACAGGCAACCATGCATGTGCTTTATCCAAATCAGGGTTCCAGGATGCTGAAGCCGATCTCTGTGGGTGATGGCAGCACATCTTTTGGATGGACACAGTGAGAGCATGCAAACAGTACACAAAAAGACCCTCAACAAGACTTGTGTCAAGGACATTGCCACACCTCTACTGCAAATACAAAATGTCACAGATCTGTATATCAATACAGTGTGAATGAATTAATTTTTACATGTTTTCAAAAAGCAAAGATCAAAGTTACAATCCAAATGACATGTCTAAAAATCTACAGATTCCATCTTTCAGAATGACTCTCTGGGTGTGATAATGGCCCCATCAGTGGTTCATTTTATGAATACTTGTTGTTAGGTGTCTGAAATAATACATGTTTGATTATGGAAAGGACCTCTTCAAACATAAGTTGAGTAATCAAGATCGAGGTCTCAAAGCAGCTTCTTGGGCACGTAAGAGATTCGAGTATCTTTACCTAAGGTGATGAACAACTGGAAGCATGGCACAGACGAGAGCTTGTGATTGGCTCCTGCTATGAGCAGCTGTCGAGAATGCCCATATTTGGGCCCAACCCAATTACATCCTCTGATCCCCTGTCATGGGGCTGATGCAGTCAGAACCATTAATCTCCCTGGCTGAGTACTATGCCATGTGTTAAGAGCCAACAACCCCCCCGAGCCCCCGCTCCACCGCCAAGCTACACCACCAAGGTTGAAAGTCATGCCAATCATATTGACTCCTTTGACTCTGATGCTCCCCGGGCTCATCCATGGACAAACGTCTCGCGACTGTGAAAACAGTTAATGTATTGTACACAGGAGGAAACAGTTCATTCAACACTGTCAGTCAGATATTATTGGACTGAGGATCAGGAGTTACAGTATGTCTTTCCAGAGCGGGGCAGGTGTGCTCTGTCGTAGAAGTGGTGGAGGGAAAAGAAACATTTTTTTTTTTTTTGTTGTTGTTGGATGTGGGACGTTAACGACAAAATATCCTGGAGCTGTGTCAGTAACCAATTCCAACAAATCATTTTCAAAAGGACAGTCATAAACAGTCAGGTTTTTTTTTTTTTTTTTTTTTTCCCAGAGAGAGGAAAGGCACCTTCACCACATGGCCTACAAATGGCCGAGCGGGCGAAGAGAGAGGCAAATAAAGGACACAAATCCTTTCTTCTTTTTTCCTTTGGCTTTTCTAAAATTTCACAAGACAAAGAAATCTCTTGTTTAACGCCTGTCTCTTCAACAACCGGTAATAAAAAAGTAACCTATCAGATTGTTATGGCTGCTGATGGGCTTGTGTAACTGTGATTAATGCTCATAACTGGGGGAACAGAGACTAAGGCTAATGTAAAATTAGGAGAAGTGGTTTAATCAGAGTCTGAATTACATGGACCCTGACTCCTAGTTTGGTGAGCCCTTTTTGTTCGCAAAGATAAAGGAGGAGTCAGACAGTCCTCCATTGTTCCTCTGAGAAAAGAAACTCATTTGCTTTGAACGATAAATGTCTCCCAAGCATAAATCACGTCTCCTAATCCTTTTACCAATGGCACGCAATGCAAATTGTCTCTCATTTACAGATCAGACAAAAGAGACAAAGAGAGAAGTGTGCACACAGAGTTTGTGGCATTGTCCTTGCTGCTGAGGAGAGATGGACGTTCGCCTAAAATTGTGCGATTACTGTTGCAGTGCGAGCTTACATCTTGTGGGCTCATATTACATCTCTGTTTGTACAGAATAAACACTGAGACAGCAAGGCTATATTTTAATGACGCATTAAATATGAATGGAGCGCTTGAACAAAAATGTTGGATGTTGGTGTGCCTTCTTTTTATTTTATTTTTTTTAAGTCGGCTGACTGCCATCAACTTTCAGCTTTGGTCCAACTTGGGTCTGTTACACACCTTTTTGCTTAAAAAACGCCATATGAGTCATTTACCCAGGGGAAGTAGGTTGGCATTTAGTTCTCTGTGTGAATGTTCTCCGTTTCTATTCCCATGACAATGGTGACTTAGAAAACATGCAAGCGTTTGAATTTCTTAAGGAAAATGGGTATCAAAAAGGACTAAAACCCAGTCCCCGGTGAGCTTCCTCATCATTAAGAAGAAGCTCCTCGGTTTACCAGGATTTCCAAGTGTGCATGATTTTTAATTCTTAGCTTTGAGTGGGGTTCATAATCCAAAAATATGCCTCCAACAAGCAAGTGGTACATAATACTGGAAATAAATATTACTTTCCAATATGAGTCTTTGTAAACACAGTCTGAATTGGCAAGTTTAATAGACGTTGAACACCTTACACAACAGTGATGGAGTGAGCCTTTAGATATGTGAAATTGTTAATTATGTAAAAAGTGTGATCCAGATAAAGGCACAGCTAATGTGAAATTACCTGTGCGGAGGTTATATTTATTCTGCAGGACCTTTACACTGAGACATAGTGTGACCTCAACCTTTTAATCCTAAAACAAACACTACAGGGCACACTGAATTTATTGGCAGCTGTTCTCAGTGTGATGTCCTCTCCGCTATCGCAGCTCTGAGAATAAAACAAACAAATAAAGCCTGGGTGTTGTGTGCTTTGTATGTCCTCGAAATCCAGTTGAGCATCTCTACCTGCATCGGGTTGCCTGTGTATTGTAAAAAAATATATGAAAGGAGCATATTTGTGCGTCGGGGTGGGTACGAGCACGACCCACAAGCTCGGGGTGAGTCTGTGTAATATATGAAGATCAGTGTGTGTTAGTCTGACTTTTATTTGCGTCTGCCTCTGCGTGTGCTTTAGTTAGTCCTGGAGGATCACATTGTTTTCAGAGGACCCTGTGTGTGGCGACAACATCTGCTTTGAGCGGGTGATCCATCTCCTCTTCGCTGCCATATAACAAGTCATGAGGGATTTTATTCAGTGAATGCCCAACACAGGGGGCTCCATCATAAAATTTACTGTCTCACAAGGGCATTGTAGAGGTTGTGCTTTTTACCTTCCACAGCTGAATGCTAATTCAACTTTTTTCCCCCTCTAATTACCGTAAATAACTAGAAATATTTTCCATCGCGGGCCGAGTTGGGTTTTCATTGTTATTCATTTTCTTCATAAAAAGCTGAATTTTGCCGTTGCTCGGAAGAGAGTCGTAACACGAGTTGGTCATAACAAAACATTCCCCGCTGCTTATTATCATTAGTATCATACAACTGGTGTGTGTTTCGGCATGTTTACACAAAGCACAGTCATGGCAGCGCACTTTTAACACTGCTAGCGAAGCAAGAGTTAAAAGTGCGCTTTCATCCCTTCTTTGGATAGAACAGTGTTTTTTAAATGCCCCTGGCTTTCTTCCAAGCTTCTAGCCTCGAGCCCATGGGTCTAACAAGCATGATGCTTTGAGGATTGACTTGCGATTCAACCCAAATTTACAAGCTGATTACTATGCAGACACCGAGTCAAGTCGAGTACAAAAAAATGTGCTCCTTATTTTTTTACCAACAATCTTTTGGATGTCCAGAGAATGAAATGGTGTGGATGTGTATCTGCGAGACTGTGTGTCGGTGTGAGCATGTATTTAATGGGCACCAGCTGAAACTTTGATGTAATTGATAAAAGAAGCTGTTCCCCTAATCCTAATGGCACAATTCCTTATGATCCTTTATGCACAGACTTGCAGAGGATCAAAGAAACCGAGTTTCGCCCCGGGCGATAAAAGATGTATTAAAAATGAGTTTGAAGGATATATTAACAGGATATAAATCATGCAATTTATTCAATTGATAAGGTCAGCATCGCCTGTAGTTCCCAAGCTATTTTCATCATTCACACGCTCCAGTAACTACTAAACTAACTGTCCTTTGCTGTGGTGAGGAATATACACTTTTCTCTGTCCATAATGAGATGTTTTTGAAAGTAAAAGCCACAGTGGGCGTGGGCTCATTACATCATTTGTCAAATGTTCTACGCTGCGAGATACATCGGGGACTCATATATACTGTAAATCAGTATAATTTGGCCGCAGTCTCAGCGTGTGCTGCTTCTTTTAATCTGTGGGCTCTCATCATCCATGCAGACAAAGAGCAATGTCCAACATAAAACAGCTGAGCTCAGTGATGGAGCTGTTCTCAGTACAGCGCCTTCCCTCCAATTAGCGCACAGACACAACAACAAAGAGCCAATTCAGACGGAGCTTCCCCAAATAAGTGCAGATGTGGCGACGGAGCAGAAAACAACGCAGACATCACAAATATTGCTTTGAAGAAAATATTCACTAGAAGCAGAAATAATTAACTTTTGAACGTATGTGAAATGATTGTGGTGCTTTTTTTTTCTGTCAGTAAACAAATCTGCCACAACATGGACGCAATTATACACGTTTTATTTCAATCTATTCTGTCCAATATGATTATAAATACCTTATCGATTCAAAAAGGCTCTAATCTCCTGGCCAACCACCTGACTCAGTCCTAATAGTTCTGTTCAGTTCAAACTTGTGGGTAGATTCCGTGTGGATTCTGTGAGGACCCGGGTTCTAATCCCTGTTGCAGAAGAAAGGGCGCCCGATGCCAAAGCTATCCAAGCCTATTGTGCAAGTTGGATTAACCTGCTGCAAACGGAAAGTGCTGAACAGACACTTCTAATATTAATAGTTTGAATCGTTATTTTCCATCTATAAATTTTAGCTTGGACAGTAAGACAGGGCATGCAGTGAATGCTGCCTGCAGAACAGTCTCCCAGCTGGCGTTCCAGGAGGGCTGAGCAGAAATACTGGAGTGGAGGTTCTGTCTTTCATTCTGTCCGAGCCTCACTGTGGCAATGTGACTTAAAATTCATTGATTCCAATGCAGCCGTGATCGAGGCTTAGAATGAAAAAATGCTGCGAGTGATGAACAGTGATAGATTTATGGCTCGCCGAAAACATTCAGGGTTTAAGCCGCATAAGCCCGACCCTGGCGCCGCCGTTGCTGTATCCACAAAAAAAGTGGCTTCTATTAGACCTAAAGTGGCTGTGGGGGGTGGAAATCACAAAGTCCACAAAGGGCTGGAGTTGCCGTTTTGTCTTGGGGAGAGTGATTCCTGTGGCTGAGGAATAGAGTGAGACAACTCCTGGTGAAATAGGGTGCTGCTCCCTCACAGGTGATCTATAGTTTGTCAGCACCAATCAGCCTGGAATGGGAGAACAGTCCATTCATCTGCTCATGGCTTATTGAAGAGGGTGGGCTGCTTTTGAATGCCTCAAGCTCACAGCCCCTTCCACAGGCATTATTGGATTGAGCCTATTTATCTTCCTCTTTATCAGTTGAGAATGCACTTTTTGATTTATACGTCCATATGATTCTTTTCACCGTGAAGAGCTCCTCCGGCACTCTGGAGCTTCAACTCCTGAGAAATAGTTGCAAAGAACGCCGACTTACGAAAAAACCAACAGGAGGTCTTTTGCAAAACAGATGCAAATGGCATCACTTCAGCAGTTCTTGCTGACATCAGTAGAAGTGATTAAGATATGGAGCATCTTATGCCTGGAAATATGATGTTTTAGATGCTCTGAAATGGAAACATATGTATATTACTTAGATTTGCATTTAGACAAGGTATCCCAAGGTCAACAGAGGATTCCAGCATAGGACCATAACATTTCTACTGGTAAATTAATTTGAAACCCACATACTGGCTGCAGACGTATTAAGGATGTAGATCGGGATGTTTTAGATTGCTCGAAATCTACTTTCAGTCCCCTGGAACAGGGTGGACATCCCTTTTGGCTGAACGAACCATAGCATTTTTTTACTCATCTCGGTGCACCGTCAGTCTAACGAAGCGGCGCTTTTCACAAGTGACAGCAGTATTAATGCATCCCACATTATGCTGACTCACAATTTGCGGTTAATACACTGTTAAATAATGCGTAGTTTCAGGCAAGCAATTTGGTCAAAGATGTGCTCCAGTTAAGCTGATAATTTCCATAAACTACAAATAGCCACCACACTTTATTGGTTCCATGCCAATTCTTCTGGAATGCAGAGAGCTTGTTAGTGATATTTCTCCTGCTTCCTTCTTCATTTTGTATACAGTGTACTCTCTTCTTTCACTGTGACCATTCAAAACTATTTCCGTAAGCATACATTATTGCTCTTGCATATCCAGAAAACAGGTTTGTTTGTTTTGTTTTTTTTAATATTGAGGTTTGCACAATTCTGATGTTTTCTGTGGCTTTCCGTGTGAGTAGGTTTTCACTTCAAATGCATTTCAAAGGTGATGATGAAAACCCTGTTTTCCCCTCAAACTTGAAAGCCAAATAAATGAATGAGTTTTTATGGCCTAGAGGCAAGCGGCATGCCTCTAGTGGGAGAACAATTACATGTATCGGAAATACACGAATTCATGAGCTGCGATTACAATGAAATGTCAGTTTTGTTTGATTGCATTTAACATGAATATTTATAGCATAAAACAGAAAGTTTATACTTTTATTCACTCTACTGAATATGTAAGCCCTGTAATGTGTTTTTCGTGAAATTGCAAATGCATTCTCTTTTAACTACAAAAATTTTCTTAAAAAAAAAAAAAAGAGTGACTGCAAGGTAAATTAAGGATTTTATCGTATTTAATTTTGCATAATTGTATGTATGACTTGTTTAAAAAAAAATTAAATGCAAACCCTAAAATGTCAATCAGCTGCAAAAAGTAACTATCCCCATAGTTTCATTCAAATGTTTGTAGAAAATGAGTGCACAAATAACTGGCACCACTTTTCATTTATGAAAAATGCAACTCTATTGATGGTTTTAAATTATTATAATTCCAAACATAAACATCACTTTAATACCAACTGATTAAAAGTTTGATCGGTGATAATACGTCCGGCCTGAGCTGCAGACGCCACAAAAGCCCCCGCTCTTGCTCAGGATGCCCTCTCACGTATTTTACCACTGTCATTTACAGAAGTGTCATCAAAATTTAGAATGTGTTCATTTATGACATTAGATGAAATGTCATCAGCCCTCCACTCTCCACCCCCACACACACACACACACACACACACCACCACACACACACACACACACACGTGCACACACACACACACACACACACACACACACACAACCATAGTAACCTCTGTACTTCCTCTTGGCATGCACTGAGATATGTCAAGCCAGCACATGATCGCCACTCTGTTTTTTCAGTGTCATTGCATCTCTGTAGTGAAAGCAAGGCCACCAGTGGGTTCTCCCTCCAAACACCTTGAACTGCTCAGTAGAAATTTGCAGGAAAAAAAGACACAAATCATCAGAACTGTAATGTACGGAGCCCCTAAAGGGACATGGAGGGAAAAAAATTTTGGGGGTGAAAAAAAAAAAGGATGAACTTTTGCGAGATCTCGCAAAACAATTGCGAGATCTCGCAAAAAAAATTGCGAGATCTCGCAAAACAATTGCGAGATCTCGCAAACAATGCGAGATCTCGCAAAACAATTGCGAGCTCTCGCAAATAATTGCGAGATCTCGCATTTATTTTTGCGAGATCTCGCAAAGATTGTTTTTTTTTTAAGTAGCGTCAATGAACCGGAAGTAAAACAGGCCATCCTGCCCCACACTCCATTCTAGAAGGTGGCGGTAATGCGCCTAAAAGTTGCGTGCCAACTGCCATAAAACAACAGAAGAAGAAGACGGAGACGGCGACGACAGGAGAAGGAGGAGGAGAAGGAGTAAAAGTGAAGGTGAAGAAGAAAAAGAAGGAAGCAAGCAAGCAAACAAAACAGACACAACAATGGCGCGCACCAAATAACCCGTGGGAGAGTTTTTTGAGTTGCGGACGATGGAGGACGATTTGGAGCGGTTCTTGCTCTCAAGAGAGGTCCCAAAAGAGGACATTGCGCAGATGAAGAAAGACAAGGTGGGCATAAAATTCATTAATTAAAAAAATACGTTACTGCCACAACACAGAGCATTTGAAGCTAACAAAGTTAGTGTGGCATTTAGAACCATTAGTCAACTGAGAACTGTTGTTTTGTGGGGCAGTACCTAACTCTGACCAGGAGAGGGCGCGTTCGCTACACAGTGTGTTCATGGATAGGGATACTCTCGCGTGATTACACCCCGAGAACGGGAACACCCACGGATGTCACTGAATGTGAACTGTGGTGTTAAAACACATCTTTTTGCTCTTTACAGCATCAAAATAACAGAAATTAAAATTAAATGTGTAATGGAGTACACTTCGTATTGTGCCACGCTACATTAGCGTAAATGATATGCTATCGAGGTTCAGCGGCCCGAATAGGGGCCGCTTTGAGATGCGCTAAAGTTGATAGCCTAATAACAGAGATGACCTGGTATAATGAAACTGATGAATGAATGAATAAAGAACAAAACTGGTTGCCATGGTAACTTTTGGACGCCATGGCTGGTTGCGCATACTGTAAACCAGTGGTCGGCAACTGGCGGCCCCGCGGGCCAAAATGATAATGTCTGACCCGCCAGATGATTTTAAGCCATCTGGGGCAGCTGCTTCACGGCAGGCAGTAGTTAAGTAACAATGTCCATGTTAACCTGTCAGTACCCATTCTCCCATAGAAATAGACCATAATTTCTGGGAAGTAGGCCAGCTTCTATCTGGCATCTCTATGTACAATTTGTACATACCATACGACCAGCTCTGGTCCAGTGGCTGGTTACCACTGAAACAATGCACTAACCACTATTCTCTCTCTCTCTCTCTCTCCTCTCTCCTCTCTCTCCTCTCTCTCTCTCTCTCTCTCTCTCTCTCTCTCTCTCTCTCTCTCTCTCCTCCTCTCTCTCTCTCTCTCTCCTCTCTCTCTCTCTCTCCTCCTCTCTCTCCTCTCTCTCTCTCTCTCTCTCTCTCTCTCCTCTCTCGCTCTCTCTCTCTCTTCTTCCCTCGTGTCCTGTTTTGCAGGTTGACAAGGCAGTGCTGCGCATCATGACTGATGAGCAAATGACGAAATATATAACATCATATGGTGACCGAGTAGCTGTCCTATCTTTCTGTGAACAGACACAGTGCAGCACCAAAAAAGAGATTCTTTTGCAGAGATTAAAAGCTAAAATAGGGGCACGGAAAATGAAATCAAAGACAAGAGGAATGCTGAGTGGTACCCCAGATGAACCCCAAAATACCATGGCCAGACAAAGAAATACTGCAGGAGAGAAGACTTCAAGGAAGGTTGAAATTGGATGGCTTCATTTTGGCAGTAAAGGATACAATCAAGTTCGGACCAGCCATGGTGGAGGCACAAGACATGCTACATTGGCAAA